>NW_016690262.1:2145576-2239566 GCF_001604755.1 Lepidothrix coronata
AAAAAAAAAAAAAAAAAAAAAAAAAAAAAAAAAAAAAAAAAAAAAACGCTACTCCACACAAATAATCCTGCTTATTATCTATGCAAACAAAAATTCAGTTTTCATTAGGTTTCATTTCATGTGGAGAGAGCTGTACACCCCAACACAGTGTCTGCTTTTGCATCCACAGCACAAAAGCTTTTAGTTCCCTGAAGTTGAATAAGTAATAGTAAAATATTCCACTCAAGGGTGTTTTGAAAGTAGAAAATAAATGTAATAAAGTAGAAGAAATCTCTAAAGCACTGCAGCCCTAAAACACCAGTGTAGCTTCCAGTGCAGTCACCTGCCCTAAGAGCTGCAGGGAAGCAGCTCTCTGATAGCTGGCATCAGCAGTAGGGGAAAAAACAAACAAACAAACAAGATTCCCTCCTCTAGGAAGGGAGAAGAGTTGGAGAGTTTGTCCTGTTTGTTTTTTGGTTTTTTTACATCTACCTTTGGAGATGTGTCTCTTTATTAAAAAGGCATTTAAGCTTGTACTCCCTATTACACGGCACAAGAATAGGACTGTACTTAATTTCACCACTGTGGCAACTTCCTCAGATTTTCCTGAGGAAAATCTGTTCCAAACAGCCTTGCAACAGCACATACCTCACAACAGGAGAGATGGAAGTGTGCTGCTATTTTGTAAGAGACAGGAATTGCAGTAACCCCAGCTATCCACCAGGTGCCCTCTAGCGCCATCCCAATGGTAGAAGGAAAGCAGGGAAGCTTGCTCCTTGGATAGAGTGGTAGTCTAGTTCAGGGTTCCCACAGGAACTACAGAAGACAGCAATGGAGCTGCAAGTGTCTGTGTGAGGATCTCCCTTTTCTACTGCCTGGGTGGCTGAAAGGGAAGACCTGGAGGAGCAGCACTGCAGCATCACAGATTTCATTCCTGGGCTTGGAAGCTATTGCACCAATGGAAACACCAATGCAACCAATCGACAACCAAGCACGGAAGCATCCCTAACAAGAAGCCAGGAGAAAGCTACCCTTAGCATCCAGAAGTGGACTTGACAAATGCATGTGGGACTTCACTATCAACTGGTAATAAGCAGCAAGTGAAGCCAATCAGGAAGGTGGGAAAAGTGGTACTTCAAAAGGCACAACACGGCCTTTTCTGCAGAGGATAACACACAACCATCGTGCTGTGACCAAACTAATGATGTGTATCCTTTCACAGTTCAGGATTGAATTCCCATCTGCCTGGTAAATGCCATATCAGCATGCCCAAAGCACACATGGGGCCCCAGACATCCAACCCAGAGCAAACCTGGAGTTTAGAGGGAGAATGTTAGAAGGTGTTACTTACCACTGACAATAGAGTGCTGCTTTATTGCTGTTAACTCCAAGTGGCTTTCCCTTCACAAGAACATTTTCTCTGCCTTCCCATGGCACGAGCACTCCAGGAGGAAAGAATATTTGCTTGGAGTTTTAGGGGATTAACATCATGAACAAGGCCACATGGCAGATGCTTTGAGAGGAGCCCCTGGAGGTATCTGGATCTTATTATTGCTCCCAACACCATCTGACGGGAATCTTGCCGTAGTGACAGACTGCTTATTGTCCCTGCAACCTGAATTCATACTGAGAATAGTACATCTCCTCACACTTGAATGTATGTGCTTTATATTTTCACTTGTGTTGGCTGTAAAGGGATAAATGTAGGTATTAGTTGCCAATAGCTGGTAAATATCTCACTTGAGGAAATGCTGTATTCATCTGTAAAATTATTCTGCCTTGCACGCTGCAAGATCCTGAGAAAAGCTGCAATACGTTGAAGAAGTCTGCTAAGTCGTGTAATAACTACATTTTTTTTTTTGAAACGTTTGGTTACGTACTATCAATAAGCATTGCCTTTTAGCTAAGGATGCCATTTCTCTGGAAGTTAGAAAAAAATGCCATCAATAAGATCACTGCAACAATAATATCCCCTGGGCTGATGAAATCAGAAAGTTTGTTTTAAAGGCAAGTTGTAAATAGAAAACAAAATATTAAGCAGAGAAACAAATTTTTCCTTGTTAGATTGATATAAGCTTGGAATCATCAACATCCAGTGCAAGCTTGACGAACGAACAATGCCACGCGAGTCAAGATGCAATAAATATTACTAATATGGTGTCACAGAAGTTGGATTGCTTCACTCCCCTCTCATTCCTGACTCACAAACTGCCAGCAAATCTCTAGATTGCTTCTGTCTAAATTCTGAAGGCAGCAAAGAAACTAATAAAACTGTGCATACAGCACTACAGCATATTTCACGAGATGGTGGGGGACAGCAATATCCTGTATCATAGAAGTCAGGAAAATGGAAAACAGTCCAAGTTAGGTGTGAACAGCTGGGAGGCACAACCTTAGAATGACATGCAGGCAGGTAACTACTCAGTTAATTATTAACTGGTACATAAACCAACGTTTTGAAATAGGTTACAAAGCTGCAGAAGGGATTACAAGGGAACACTATGTGTTGTTATTACTCGAAAGGAAAAGTTGTAGAACACCATGATATATCAACAAGTGAAACAGGGGCAGCATGAGGATGGGACCAACTGGCCAGTCCACAATCAAGTGAACAAGCAGTGTCTTCAGGAAAACAAGAGTAAGCTGAGCTCACCAGGCAGTCTGCTAAGGCAAAGCAGCATCGCTTCAATGAATCACACACCTGGAAATGCTGCACCCTGCTAAACCTCTGCCTGACAGATACCCTGTAGGCCAACCAAAGTCCACGGGAAGTTTTCTGTGACTTCAGTACATTCTGCTCCTAATTCTCATTGGGTTTAAAAGATGCTTTTTGTCCTTTCAATGCAAGCTTGGGACAGTCTTCGAGTAAAAGAAAAAAAGGTCTTATTTAAAGCTTGAATCAAATCACAACAAAACTAAGTTGTCAAAGGAGGAAAACGTCTATCAAAAAAAGGGAAGAGGCATTGAAACTGGAAGAGAGAACCAGGAAGTTTTTTGTAGAGCTTTTATAAACCCATTGATCCCATTTCAAAGCTTCTACTCTTCTGGAATCTGAGTAAATAAACAATTACAACTACCAGAGCTTTCAATAAATCACAACACTCCATCAATCGTAAGGAGCGTAGTCCATCAGTTCAAACTGACATGAGGCACACAAAAGGCACAAGGATAAACCATCATGCCAAGAAATAAATTTTGATTCCTCATCCTATTCAAAAAGAGGGCAGAAAGGTTATGTACAAGAAGTCACATAAATTAAACACAGGAGGGTGGGGAAGGAAACAAAATCACTACATTCCTGGCCTCGAAAGCTAAAGACAGCACTATGATTAAATAATTAAACTGTCTCACCTTGTGCAGTCAAGCTAAATTTCAACAGGAGCAATTAATCTTCTTATGGTCTTTTATACCCTGCCCTACCTGTACTTTCAGCCAAAGTAAAACATTTCCTCCTCTTGCCTCTTTCTTTCCAAAAGCTTCCTCCATATACGAGGAAAGAATAACTTCTCATTTAAATTAAATCAATGCCATTTACAAGGTTGTTATTCAAACATAAAGGCTCATCCTTGTGAGAGTTTTCACACACATTTGTAGATCTTAATGTGGGATATGGATTATTTACTTTTCCTGAAAAAATTCTGAAAATTTTGAAAGATTTCCTACATAATGTCAGGACAAGTCTTAACCTCTGGACTATTTTTTTTCATAAACAAACAAAAAGCAAACACAAAACATGAGACTACCAATAGCCCTGGTCTCACCTGTCATGCAGGATACCAGACTCAAGTCCCCTTGCTGAATTGGGCAGACCATGGCCTCCAACCTTTGTTTCATCGCCCAAGATATTTTCTTTCTTTCTCTGAAGTTATTTCCAGTCTAAGAAACTTGTACCAACCTAAGTAACTCTAACAAAAAAAAAAAAAAAAAAAAGGTGTGGTTTTCTAGACTTAAGAAGCCTATTTGGAAAAAAAAAAAAAGTCTTCTTTGCCAAGTTCCTGCCTAACTCTGGTTAAGCTACAGGAACTTATTTCATGGTGCTCCATGAAATAACATGCTGGACAAGACACAGACAGACATCACAAATCCCAAGAGCTTGTTCCACTGCCATTCCCACAGCACCATCACTGTAATCCTGAACTTGAACACTCTTACAAATTAGGCAAACAAAACATTGACATGAAATGGCCTGAAGCAAGCCAAAATCATATACTAAGGGAAAGGTATCACACGGGAAGGGAGCTGTACTGAACTTCAGCTGCAATAACAAGGTAGACTTTATGCAAAAATAGGTTTAAGCATCAATATTTGGACCTGACACTGGATTGCAAACACTTTGATCACCTCTTTGTTAAGTGTCATGGTAAGTGTCACGTAAGCTCACTTCCAGAAAGTCTGAGAACATGCTTTGGATGGAACTAACAGCACGTGAATAATGAAGAACATGCAGGAATTGCACCAGTCAGCAGCAGCCTGGTGGAACCCAGGGCAGACCACTGCAAGCCACCAGGCTCTCATCTGTCTAACCTGGCATTGAGGTTGCATATTTCCTTTCCCTGGCAGAAGACACAATTCAGATTTGAAAGAGGTGAGGACAACTAAGAGGCACAGCAACAGAAAAGATGGGAGAGAGGAAAAACTAGAAGAAGAGGGAAGAAAAGAAGGGTTTTCAGCTTCCTTCTGCCTGCTGCCCTGAGCCACTGCTAACACAGCTCTCACTAGGCACAGCGGGACTTAAAGGGTGCTTATGCTGCTTGTTTTAAGAGGCAACTTGCAGGCAAAGCATGCTTCCAATTTAATCTTTTATTAGCTGTGGTTTTAAATGAATACTCCATGTGGCTGTATAGAAACAGAAAAGGTGAGGAGATGGATAGGCAAGGATTAACAGATCATCACAGGGAATGAGTCAAAAATTAAAGTAGTTTTCCATTTCATATACTGGAAGATATCAATTCTTTAGTACTATAGTTTACATGACTCTGAAAAAGAATAGACAACATAAACACAAATAAGCGCACCTTCCTCCCCTCCCCCTGCATACTCTCAGTGTTTCTTCTGCCTTTTTCCTTGGTTTATATCTCTTCCATTCATTTTGTTCCCATAGCCCTTCCCACACACACATACTTTTTTTTTTTAATTATTTTATTCACTTTTTCATTTTTTCCATTAATGACAGAGTAAAGAACCAGCCTTCTCTAATCCAAAGTGCAATGCTGCCCTCCAGAGCTGTCAGGAAATGTTGACATGCTTCAGGAAACAAGAAAACATCTTCAAGTAATCTGTAGCCTTTCAGATGGAATTGTTGAATCTAGTTTCATATTTATTCTGTGGATTGAAAACCAGTCTGCACAGACACCTTATCTGGTTTAGCCTGCCTTACTGACAATCATTTTGCCACCTCTCCCCATATACAACTTGTGCATTGACTGCAAAGCAAAGAAGGGACTTTGCTCCTGTGTAAGACTGTGAAAAAATTCCAACCAATAAATTAATCATCTCTTCCTAAAGTCACTCCAAATAAGGAATAGTCTGATAAATTTTCAAACCTTGATTGGAAGCCACATTCAGAAGATATTTACTGACAATCCAGGCTCCAGAAGAAACAGTTCTTAGGTGTAACAGGAATTTAGCTACCCAAAATTAAAAAAAAAAAATTGATTTTAGATTTTTCTTTAATCAGAGTCCTGGGTGCTGGTGATATAGCATATCAGACACCTGTTTTCTAAAAGGAATAAAATTTTAGCTATAATAAGAGGATAAAATTACTCCCATGATTTATAATGAATAAAATGCATAACTTGAAGAGTACTGTGAAAGTTACATCTGGAAGACCTGCTTTGTTTATCACCTGGACAGCTATAATGTACAATTTGAGAAGAGGTTCCATTTCCCCCAACACCGGGTACCAAGTCAGTAATTTCCACTAACTTTAGAGATACACAGAAACAAACCACTCTTTCCTTTCTATTAGTATCACTTCCTAATAGCTTGCAAGAGGTAAAAAAGCAACAGCAACAACAAATAACGTGATTTCCAGACTGTTTTCTCTCAGCTCTGAGGACTGATGAAAAAAGTATAGATAGGAGCTTGAACATTAATATACAGAGGTGGATATCAACCCCTTGCAGAAAAGAGCACGATGAGCCATTGTGTCTTAAAAGGTTCCATCAAAATTTACTGTTGGGATTTATACAAGCTTCTGTAAAGCTCAGAACTACACCAGTGCAGGAGGACAAGAGGAAAAGCAAGAGGAGGGCTGGCTCATGGCTACTACATAGAGGAAAAAAAAGAAGAAAGCAAACTCTAACAATTCCATACAGTTGGTTCATATTTAATTTTCATTCTGACTGAACAGGGTGAAATAGCTGCTTTCCTCCTTGTGACACCAAAGCTCATTGTTTCATCAATGTGCAGATAGATTTCTTAACTCCTTTGCACCCAAGCTGTGATGGGTCAAATCCTCACTGGTATAGATGAGCTCACTTCAACAGAGGCAACACCAGGTTATGACAGATGGGAATACAGCCATGTTTCTTTTGCCAAGGAAAGATGCACTGCAAAGCGAGCACAACAACCTTGTGTTTTGAACTAGGCCATTTTTGTCATCTCCAGCAAAAGTGTTCAATCCTTTCAAACATACAGCTCTTCAGATACAGGGTCCAGAGAAGCAGGCAGGAAGCCTCAGAGGCCAGACCATGACACAAGGATGCTGTGTCACAGCACAGAGATCCCAAGGGGCAATAATTTGAGCTTCCCTGAAGTGGATAGCCTAGAAACAATCCCAAGGCCAGATTTATAAACTGAGCACAGCATAAGCATTTTATGATTCACTCGTTTACTGCTGAATTTAAATGCTGAGCAGGGCAAGCGAGAGGTCTGGGAATGACCCCAGTTCAGGAGGTGGGGGAAGAGGAGGAGAGACCTTCCTCAACCCATGGCAGATGGACCATGGCCCTGGCTGCAGTCCCCTGCCAATGGCTGCACTACTTCGTGACTAAGGGTTAACTGATCTGCACTTTGCAGCTCTATTTTCCAGCCTTCAAAAATTCAGCAAGCGCTTATTAACGCTCATAGAGCCTTCTCTGCAACACACCTAGATGATCTGTGAAAGAAAACCATTAAATAAAGAGACCCGAAAGACAAAGAACAGCAGGATGTGTCTGGTTTGTTGATTATCTATCGAAAAACACAATGTTTCTGCTAAATTTTAATTCAGACAGCAATTTGCAGAGCTCTAAAGGTTGGCTACACCGTTATTTACCTCCCTCAGCCAGTCAGTCACCCCTGACATCACAGACTAGATGTTTCATGCCATGAATCTGGATACTTTTTAGGTGTTATAACCAATTATGATCCAGAAACACATGCAATCAGTTTTAATACAGAGATTTTTAATTAACTTTACAGGAATATATTTTACCCACAGCACTGGCCAATGGGAAAACCTGATGGCTCTATGAGTATCTCCTTATAACAGTAACACTGAAGCTTGGACACCACCACATTTGGCTCCATCACACGTTTTCCCATTTTTAATTACTTTATAATTTTTTCCTTAGTTAATATATATTTTTTTGTATCTCTTCTTCCCCATTTATAGCTTACCCTTCTGTAAGCTATAGAAATCTTAAAAGAAAAACAGCGTGGCTAAATTTTCTTGCTGTAAAACCACAAATCATGGACATACACCACAGGTATCGTATTTAGTGTAGAGGAACAAGAATTCAATTAAAATATTTGCCATATTCCAATCTAGACTGTACTAAGAACAGCAGTTGGAAATGAAAAATAGATGACAGCTTTTTTAATTATTATTATCTCGTTTAAAGACCAATTTTCCAGATTGTCTCCAGATGGTGGAATTTTAAAGCAAGTTTACCTATTGCCTTCACTGAGAGTTTTGCAGTTGTTTTCTTGAGGAAGCTCTAGTATTTGTAAAACTGCAAACTGCTTCCAATGGGAATAATAAAAGAAATGCTTGTTTATTTAAATTGGTGTTATGTTAGATAATTATGGCCCAATCTTGCAACTCTCTCTGCATTAATGGATTCTGAAGTGTTGCTAGTAGTGCTTGGGCCTCATCTAGTTCTCCCCATGGCTCTTCATTTCACATGAAATATTAGCAGTGATTTTGCTGGCCTTTTTTTTTTTATTTGTGAATTTTTATACAAGGATTTTTTCTATTATTAAATAAAATAAATGCCACTTTTTAATGGAAAGTTTCAAAAGTACCCTAAAGCCATCCCGAGACAGAATAGCTATGTGACAAGCTCAGGTTTCAAAAATAAAGGTGTGGCTATTCTTTAAAAACCATCTCTTTTACGAGACACATCCAGATTTCCATGAAAACACTGAGTTGCACCTTGCAGTCCCTCAGCTGATGCTTTGGTGATTTCCCCAGAATATAATAAAAGTAAAAACAGGCAAAGAGCTGGGGATATATAGTTAGAAAATCTAAATTGTCTGGAGGATAGAATCATAGAATCTTTAAGGCCGGAAGAGACTTTTTTAGATCATCGAGTCCAACCGTCAACCCACCACTACCACTGTAACTCCCAAACCATATCACCTGGCACCAGATCCAGACACCTCCTAAACACCTCCAGGGATGGTGACTCCACCACCTCCCTGGGTGACCTATTCCAACCCTAGCAGTGAAAAAATTTTTTCTAATATCTAATCTGAATCTCCTCTGTCTCAGCTCAAGGCCATTTCCTCTGGTTCTCTCACTTGTAGGCATGGTACAAGAGATCACTACAAGCTCCTAGACTGCTTTCTCTCTGCTGTGTTGTATTTCCAGCAGACATCTGGCAAGTTGAAGTTGCCCATGAGTACAAGGGCCAGTGACTGTGAGACTTCAGCTTGTAAAATGCCTCATCTGCCTGTTCATCCTGGCTGGGTGATCTACAGCAGACTCCCACCACGACATCCCCCTGATCTTTATCCAGAGGCACTCAACCTGGTCATCTTCATCATCAATTTCAATACAATCAAAACACTCCCTAACATACAGTGCCACCCCATCACCTCTCCTGCTTCGCCTGTCTCTTCTAAAGAACTTGTAGCCATCCACTGCAGCACTCCAGTCATGAGAGTCATCCCACCACCACACTTCTGTGACAGCAACTATATCATAACATTCCTGCTGCACAACGGCTTCCAGCTCCTCCTGCTTGCTGCCCATGCTGTGTGCATTGGTGCACATGCACTACAGCTGGGCTAATGGTTTTGTCCCCAACACAGGCCTGCCACCCCTAGGCTCAGCTCTAGCAAAGCTGGTCATATCCCCTTCCCCCTTCAAGTCTAGTTTAAAGACCTCTCAATCAGCCCTGCTAACTCCTGGGCAATAATCCTTTTCCCCCTCTGAGTCAGGTGTACCTTCTGAGACATGAGACACCCTGGTGCCATGTAAGCCGTCCTGTGGTTGAAAAATCCCTGAATTCCATCTATGGCAACAGACTCTTATCCATGTTTTCCTATTCCTTCTAGTATTTTCCCCTAATATGAAGGAATCGAGAATACAACCTGTGCACCTACTCCTTTAAATGAATGCCCCAGTGCCCTGAAGTCCCTTTTGATTACCCTGGGACTTCATCCTTCAATCTCATCTCTACCCACCTAGAATATGAATAGTAATAGTCAGAGGGCTGCACCAAATCAGGAAGCATTCTAGCAATATCCCTTGCCCAGGGCCCAGGGAGGCAGCAGACTTCTCTGTGGTTTGGGTCTGGTCTGCATATTGGGCCCTCCATTCCTCTCGGCAGGGAGTCACCTAAAACATTTTTTTTCCCTTTTTGGAGCTGGTTGCAGTGTGTCTATTTGGCTGATTCTGCTTAGGCAACCCCTTAGATAGTCCTGGCCCTCTGTTTCCAGGGTCTCTTACCTATTCCATAGGGGGAAGCGGAGAAGGGAGGGAGGCCAGGAAGGGATTTGCCTGCCACTCTGAGAAGGGACCTGCCTCCATTTCCCCTATCTCCTAGGTCCCCTCCTGCCTATTGTGGAGAAGGCAGAGGATCCTCCACTTCCTGAGGTGCATTTGGCTGGTCCATTTGCCTCAGGACAGGTAGAGAACAGCTCCAGCAGTCAATGTCTTCCTCATATGCCCAATGCTCTTTAACCTTTCCACCACCTCCTCTTTGAGTTGTACCACCAAGCAGACCTTCTCACACCTCACAAAGGTGTCACCTCTGTTACCCTCTGATGCCAGTGCCAGCCTCTGGCACTCCCTGCAGCCCAATACTTGGACCCTGTATGTTTCCATGGAAGATCCATTCACATTGCCACATCCTTTTTGCTACATGCAGGGTGCTTAGCACCCTATCATGTGGAAACCATTCCATTCCTATTGGTACAGAGCTTTTCCCTTCCTTAGCAGCATGGCATTACCCTTAGTAATCATTAGGTAAATGGATATCTCTACAGCTCTTTAAGACCCAAAATGCCTGAAGTATCAGAATCATAGAATGATTTGGACTGGAAGGGATCATTTAGTTCCAGCCACCCTGCCAGAGGCAGGGACACCTTCCTCTAGACCAGGTTGCTCAAAGATCCATCCAACCTGGCCTTGAACACCCCCAGCGATGGGGCATCCAGTTTCTCCAGGCAACTTGTGCCAGTGCCTCACCACCCTCACAGTAAAGAACTTATAACACCTAATCTAAATCTCTCCTCTTTTGGTTTAAAACAATTCCCCATTTTCCTACCACTATTGGCACGTGTAAAAAGTAGCACTCTCTTTTTTATAAGCCACCTTTAGGTACTGGAAGGCTACAATCTACCTTTGCACCACAGTTTTCTGGAAAGTTTTAGAAGTTTCAAAAGCATGCTAACACCCGTGCCATACATGATCAGGAAGACAGGAGAGTACTCTCCAGAGGATATTCACAGTGGATGAAACTGTAATGAGAAATAGATGATGGGATCAGAAAATCCAAAGACCACAAAGGCTGGAAGGCATGAAGCGGTGTCCCCAGTCTCTGCCCTGCCACAAGCAGGTGTGGTCATTCAGTAGAAGGAGCATTTAGCTGTTCTCTGACCATCTCCAAGGATGGAAGCTGCCCAGGCTCCTGGTCCAACGCATGCACTGCTGAGATACCTTGTCAAGGGTGAGGATTTCTTCCTCATATCCAGTCACAACCTCGCTTGCTTTAGTGTTTGATTATCACTTCATACTTCCAGCCTGAGCCCAGAGAGAATTCAGTCTCCTGCTGACTGTAACCCCCCACCAGGTAGTGGAGGACTGAAGAGAACACCCCATGGCTGAGCACACCTGGGTCCCACAGCCTGGGAAAAGCACCAGGGCCATGGACCATCCCAGTACACGCATGCTGCAGACACAGAAAGAAACATGGAGGCAGGAGAGACCACGACAGCAGCTTTGCACTGATTGTTCACACTG
Source organism: Lepidothrix coronata (assembly GCF_001604755.1). NCBI lineage: Eukaryota > Metazoa > Chordata > Aves > Passeriformes > Pipridae > Lepidothrix > Lepidothrix coronata. Next base: position 2,156,951 of record NW_016690262.1, read on the forward strand.
GTCCAGAGTTATGATGTTCATCTCTCAGAGCAGAGCAACAACAGCCCACAACTGGCACTCGGAAATAGTGTTGGTGAGCACACCTGAAGGATCACCACAGAGAAGTTACCCTAAAATAGTGCAACACAAGGACAACTAGACACCTTCACAATAACTGAAAGTGATAAATGTGGGAGTGGAGTGAACCAATTTCTTAAGAAATTTTACCCTCCCAAAGCCTCAGTAAAACAGGGGCAGCTGGGGCAGGTGCCAGTTTGCCTTTGCAAGGTGTGACAGCCACAGAATGAAAAAGAAAACACAAGAGATTGGCAGCACAAAACAATACATGATGGATGTGTGTTTATAAAGCATTTTTTCTTTGTATTGCGAGGGTTGCCAGATTTCAGCATTTCTAGGGTCCATAAATTCCAGCAATGTGTACAGTCAGAATCAAAGCCAGGTTATGAGCAGCCAAACAAAGCATGGCCCAAACAGGAGCAACATGACACCCTGAAGTGAATCATGATCCTTTTTTGCCCAGGTATTTCCTGCTGGAGAATCAAAGCAAACGGAAACACATTTGCTTTGAAAGGCACCGCCTCACCTTTTTGTTGGACTCCATGATCTTAGAGATCTTTCTAAAGAAATGGTCAGTGTTACAAGTTACTAAAAGTATCCAGAGTTTTATTCCCCTTTGTTCCCTCTCTGCACCTACCCTACCTCCACTTATTTTCAGAGGATAAACAAGGTTTGGGTTTGTTTTAGCTCTTTTAGATAGTACCATATGCAGCCATATTTTTTCTTTTTTTCTTTTTCTTCTTCTTGAAGGTTTGAGCCAAAGCCAGTTGAAGTCAATTGAAAGACAACCAACGACTCCAACAGGTTTTGGCTCCAGCCCTAAATGCACACCACATGCCAGACATGATCACTGCTTCTATATCTGTCTCTAGGAAGCACTTAAAAATTGAAATAAGGAAATGGAAGAGAGCAAGTCTGTGTATATCACCCTCTATGTTCAACTGGCCTCAATAAATTTCCAAAGCAGCACACATGCTGGGAGTTGTTTTCAATCAATAAATAACACACAGGTTAAATTGTTCACCTGCCACCTCTTCACTGCCCCCCAGCAGAGGTGAAATTATCTTTTACCCTCAAGGTTACTTGCAAACTAAAAGTTACATTTACAGAAACATCTATTTGCCAGCCTTTTATTTTTTCCTTTATTTCCATTACAGGCAGCAGCAGTATTTGACACCCACAAGGACCCTTCTCAGCAAGACATTATATATCACTCCATGGAAATACATAAATGACAAATTATCCCTGATAGCATTGTGTCTCTGCTGACCTGCTCAAGGTTTAAAGGCAGCTGGCAATTAAACGCCATGGCTACAGACCTGTTAAAGGCTTAGGCAAAGTTGTATTTATATTAAGCAAAAGGAATTCTACATAATGGTATCTTGTAGACATATTACTCAAATTTCAGTAGCTTTCATTCTTCACTTCTCTTATTCAAATTATCTCTCCATCTCTCATAATTCCTTAACATTATTCACAGGGATTATTGCTTAACAAGCTGAATTCTAACTTGCATTGGCAATTGCCTGGTCTAAAGAAAGAACGCTGTTTCCCTCCTGCAATTCCCCCCACCAAGTACTTTGCCAGAGACTAAGAAAGTAGAAGGATACCACTTGCCCTGAATCTAGAAAAGCTAAAGATTTAATTAGCAAAACTGTGCCAGGGAACACTACAAAGGGCTTAGGGCTGGATTGATCCTACAGAAGATGAAGTAACTGGCAGAGACTGGTTTTTTGTTTGGTTTTTTTTGTTTGTTTTTTTTTTTAGTACAGGCACTTATTTTAATTATTAAAGATCTTGTATTTTTACTGAGTGCAGTAGCATTGCCTTTCCCTGGGAGCAGATGTACAGCCTAGCCACTATTCAGTAGTCCTACACCCAGGACTTAAGCCCATCTCACGCTTCACTCTCAAGAAATGCAATATCATTGCTCAAATTAGTGATGCCACAAAGCTTCCCTCTCCTTGCCTTTCACAAAAGCCCTTCTAACTTAAGACAATCTGTTCTTGCTTCAGCTGTTCAAACTATAGCAAAATAACCCAATTAGGCCCATAGAAATAATAAAACTTTCAAGTTTGAGAATGACCAGGCCCTCAATACCCATCTCAAGTGACAAATTACAATTCAGACCCAGAATGTAACAGCCTGATAAAGCTCTAATTCTATACTGCACACATCATTAATAAGCCTTGGCCATTAGTAACCTTATGATTTGCTGTAAACCCAGAATCATAAAGATGTATTTAACATTCCATCCACTTAAAAGAAAGCCCCTTCCACATGAAGATCACACAACCACATCCTCAGCTCTTAGCATTCCTACACCTTTTACTTAACACTCAAGAGACGTGAGTAACAGAGTTCTCAAATGCATTTAGCGCCAGAAAAATCTCTGCTGTAATTCCAGTTAATAGAAATTTTTCAACCAATTTCCAAAGTATGTTTCTTTTTCCACTCCAAATATAATTGGAGTTATGATGTATAACAAATTTGAAAAGAGAACGTAATTCATATGTCACATAATTCCTTAACATAATTCACAGGGATCTCAGGGGCTACAGCCTGCTGTTTTCTGATCAGTATTCCTACCAGGCTAATCAAATAAATACAGTGATAAACTTCACAAGTCAGTTTTTCATATCAAGTGTTGGAAAAGAAAAGGTATTTGATCGTATAAGATAAAGTATCATTATTAATCCCTTATTTTCCAAAGTCTGCCAGTAAAAGTGTGTTGTTTAACCTCCTGGAAATAATGTTTTTCCCCTGTGCTGCCTCAGGGTGTCAAAGAACTAAAGCCCTTTTAGGAAAGTTCCCATGTGAGACTGGGTCCTTACATAAGACTATGCAAAATCTGTAGTATTCAAAGAAAACTAGACAAGTGCTAAGACATTCTTATGTTACAGATCCAACATCACAAGGCAGTAAAGGATTTGCTGGAGAAGAAAATTGAGGCATCCAGAGATAACCGGTCAGGACAAGGAGAGGAACCGAGAACAAAAGTCTTGGAGGAAGGAAGTGGCAGTAATGAACAAAAGCATTTACAGCTGACGAGGAAATAGGCTGAGAACCAAGGTGCCTTACGAGACCGAGGAAGAAAATAAAGTAAATTAGGATGACTGGGACAAAGACACAGATTTGGTCAGATGGGGGGGGGAGGTACCTAGACCAAGGAACATTTTCTGAGTAGTTTCACACAGTGTCTTCTAAAAGAATATATAAATTCAAACACCAAAATCACCTAGGCCTTTTTGAAGTGTCACTAATTTCAGAAGGATTACTGTGACCCAAAAGCTTCCTATGTTTTTCAGTCATTGGTCGGGTCATACAGGTTTATCTACAGGTTATCCTAAGAAGAATCCATGGGTTAAGAATCTCACATGAAAGCTGTTCATCTGGCTTCCTTTATATCTCCCTTCTGCAAGGAGGGTCTAGTTATTTACATGCTTTGGACACAATCCAAATTTGCCTAGAGGGATATAACCTTTTATAAGGTACTGGGAGACAACTGAATTCAGTGCCAACATCTTTAGAAAGAAACAGGACAAGTGTGATCTGTGGTTGTCAGTAAGTGGATCAGCAAAGAAAAGAAATGCTATAGTTGAAGGCTGAAAGAGTTTGCAGACAGGTCTCAATCATTTAAAGCCTGAAACAGTTTTACTGTGCTGGCATATACTGTGTTAATTTAAACTAGTCACTTCTAAGCACTGCTTGGAAAATTAGCTTTGTTTGTACCATGAGATAGAGGGGAAAAGTCCAGTGGAACTGAATCTTTAGAAACTAAAAATGGTTTATCAAGAGTTAGAACTGAGCAGCTGGTCATGTGAATTAAGAAAAACTAATGATGTGAAAGCAAATCTCACATAACACTGATCTGAATGTATCCAAATACAAGTCATTTGTCAATTGACCCTCTTTTTAGTCCATTTCAAACAAGAAAATAAATCTGTGAAGACAGAATATATATGTACACACATACACACAAAAAAGTGTGTGCACACACATATACAAAATTCATGCTACTGCCATGCTAAAGCCACGATGTAAAAGTAAGGGACAGTAGCAGAAAAAAGTGCACTCAGTTCACCCCTTATGACTATCACACAGGAAATGCTTTCTTGCTACTGTTTTGCAAGGATATTCTGTTTTACTCACACACTTTCCATGTTAATTGTTCAGCAATAAAGGACAAGTGTTTTTTACTGTGCTTTACTACCAGGACTACAGTGTCAAAATATCTCTTAACTGAGCCTAGAGGTATTTTCCACTCACAAATCTTATTCTATCTGTTCTTCCCTCGTAAGATAGATGGATGGAAATTCTACCTTTTCTATCGAAGAATATTCAATGTTATGAACTGCTTTTCCATTAGAGGAAGGAATGTCAAAGTCACACACTTTCTCCAAATGAATAGGGTGTATGTGCAAAGTACACATCTCTTATACTGGCCATTAGCTTAGAGTATTGCACTTACAGTTATAATAGCCTATTTTTCCTTCTTCCATGGGTAATGGTGCATGGAATGAAGGTCTGAATCTTGAAATGGAACTACAGACTACTAATCTTTTAAAAAGTTTCCACCAGCAAAAAAAGGCAGAGGAGAGCAATTGTTTGCAGTGTCTTCCTGACGGGGGGGAGAAGTCATCAGCTCAGTTTCAGTGCAAGTCAAAAGACTCAAGTTACAGCTTTAAAACAAAATAACATCAAAGGAGGGGGGGGGCAGGAAGACGGACAAAAAATGTACCATCTCATAAAAACAAGGCAAAATGTAAAGAACATTTATCATTTTATCAGAGAAAGACTTCTCTGAACAATTTATTTTGTTTATTGTGTTGCTGATTCTCAGTACAGGACAGATTGCCCTAGCTAGTCCATTACAGTCCTAAAGTTATGTTTACCCTATATTCAATCTACTGTGGAACTGTTCTCCACCTCCCCAGATTTTGCTGAAGTTTTTTTTGTACACTAGTGAAAATGTCAAGTATTTGATGGGAGATGCCTTTCAGTCTCAGTGCACAGTTATAAGCAGAAAAAAGTACTAGACCAAGAATGAATTAGCTTGCCTCTATCACCACCTTAGAGCATTCTGCTATTATTTGACTTTTACCATGTTAGCATCTGAGATCTATTGCGCTTATATTAATTCTAGATGCCTTTCTAAATTAATCTTGCTCTCCTTGGTGCAATATTAAAGCCCTGAATGGCCTCCTGTTGAACTGACATCTCACACCAAATAGAAGCATTACAAAAGAAGATGATTACAAGAAAAGACTGTACTGTCATGAGAACCAACAGTGGGCAATAAGACCACAATGCTAGAAAAGGGAACTGGTATGCAAGAAACTCTCTAACATAAGATTTCCTCTCGCCCATTCTTATTGTTGAATATGGTTTTAAGGAAAGATTAATAGCAGCTGAATAATGCAGCTTTATTTCCCCAGATTATACACACAACCTACACAAAGCGGTCATGAGTCAGCTCCTGCCATCTTTCCAGGAAACATCTGTCCTTGACGCTTAGAAGGGGGACAGCAATAGTGACTTCATGTCAATTCAGTCTATTGCCAGTGACCCCTCCCTTCTACTCTAAAGGCAGCAGCTACCTCCTCCAGGCCAAATAGTCACCTACTCAAAAACAAGCTGGGAAATTAGTGCTTGGGAAAGCATCTAAAAAGTAGCTCTTTAACAACAAAACCTCACAGATCCTTCCCTCGAGTTAAAAATGTGGGCAGGTGACCACCCAAGCAACCAGGGTACAAAGAATGAGAAAAACCTGAGGCAGGGGACAGCAGCACTTCAAACAAGCTCTCCCAATACCATGAAAAGGCCCAACACTCACTACCTCCTGAAGATCCTTCTCACACACAAAGGCACAAACTTTTCCTTGGGATCACCAGCAGACTGCAATTGATGTGATTCCAAGCTTATTAAACACAAGCTATTAGCACACTCCTGCCTACAATGGCTGAGAGCTCAAGTGTTACACTGCTGGGGATAATTATTCTGAAAAATTGCTTTTTTCTGCAACTTCTCTCTCTGTTAAGGACATCTGTTGCCCTCATCCTTGAAAGACAGGCCTTAACCACCAGGAATCTGCACAACTCCACACATCCCAAACCCCTCACATAACCTAACAACAGACCTCCTGACACATGGTTAACTGTGACTCCTCACCTGAGGGCAATAAGCCTGTCTACCATCAATCAGAAGATTTCAACCATTACAAATGACAAACAGGTCTGTGAAATATGGGCTGCTCCCTAATATATTAGAAACAGGAAAAGAAGACATCATAAAACCTATAATGAAGTCATTTTTTTTCCTTCTCTGAAATAAATATACACATACATACATACATATACAGCAGGCAGGCACACTGAAAGTATGAAGATATAAGAAGGAACAATAAAAAGAAATCACTTTGCAAGATTATCCTCGCAAAGCAATTTGAACATATCTTGATTTTAAGGTTCTTTGTCAGAAGGATACACGGTTCCATTTTTCCATAGGAAACTGCCCTTTTAGGGAAGGCAGGGCAAAGCCATGTACTACTTTACTGTTATGGTTATTAGTGTGGTGGAGCAGGGAAATGGTGCTGATCAGAGAAACAGGCTGTTCATCCAGAAAGTTACACCTACCATACCCCACAGAATCTTAGCCAAGTGATGCGAAATCACAGGCTCTGCTTGCAATTTTATGGGTGACTATCTTTTTTTTTGTATTTATTGGGCTGGACCAAGTTCAGCTCCTACAGGAGAAATTTGACAGATTTCATCTGACAGCCAAGTCTAATTCTATTTTCTGTACAAAGTGACCAAAGACAAACAATAGTGCACATGTCTAGGTACTCTAATGAAGTGCCATATGTACGTCTAGATAAAGGGCTTGGTTGTGGTTGTTAGAGCTCCCAACAATAACTGGGCATGGCCAGCATCCTGAGTAACTGGAGCAGAGAAGACAGATCTGAAGGCTTTCCCAGAATGGTGAATTGATGTATCATGATAATGTCCCTTTGACTGCTTGGACCACCAAGTGCAGTAGAAAAAGTATCTAAGATTGATCAGACATCAACACCGCTGGTAGACACATCAGTACCAAACAACAAATACTTAACAGGTGAAATTCAGTTCCTTATTCCAACATTTATTGCTGACATTGTAAAAGGGATGCTAACATTAAAAGACTTCTATTAACATTAAATTCATGACACGCCAAGACAGCCTCCCCTGGCCTGTTCCAATGAGACTTAAAGATGCTCTTACATTTTTGAGAAAGGGCTATTTGTCTAGTGATGCAGCAAGTATTGCTCAATACAAAATGATCGCTCCTGGAGTCCACACAATAAGATTTCTACTAACATTCAAGACATTATTGCAATGCTCTTTTTAAATGCATTGATTACTTAGACATTTTTGCTGAAACAGAAGCAAAACAAAGTAAGTGTTTGAAAGCTTCTCTGATTTTTCCAGCTAATGAGAAGCCAAACTTCTTTCTACAAGGTTGTTTTTCACTTCAGACAACCACAGCTACAAGAGCACTACATGTACTTGATTATGGGAGGCATAAACAGACTTAAAAGTCATCCAAGAGTAATTCGTTAATCTTAGAATTACTATATCCTGCAGTACTATGAGTGCAGTTTTAGTTACAAGGAAACTAGATGGATTCAGTCCAGTATATCAAATAAACCCATATGAACACCAAAAAAAGAAAAAAAAAAAAAGAAAAAAAGATTAACACCTCACATGTGCATATTTGGCAGTTGGCTTGTAACTACAGGTAGCTTCCAGATGAACTCTAGGATCACCCTATGTTGAAATTAGTTACTTACAAGTTATGGAGCACAACAAACAAATTACTTTTCTCTGATATATCCTCCAAATAATGAGACTGTTCTGGAACAACACAATAGGAAATCCCTGCTGTGTTTATACTGATGGCTGGCATGAGGCAGATCCTCAAGTAAAGTCTGTCATCATGGAGTGTAGCCTGAACTCTCCATCTCAGTTCCAAAGATAACACCTGGAGTCTTTAATAAACTGCTGAAGACAGTATCCAAAGAAATAAGAATTAGTCTATTTAAAACAAAAAAAGTCTGAGACATTTAGGCTTGTTTGAATTTAAAAAAAAAAAATAAAGTTTATGTTTTGTTAAGCAAATAATTTGTTTTGAATACACCGAAGTCTTTTTTGCAGTAAAGTAACTCCTGGTTCCTGCATAAGTATTCACAAAGAAATAATCCCAAAAGTGTGCAGCACCTGTTTTACAAATCACAAACCAGATACTTTCTCACAGCAAAACTGGACTCACTTTTTTTTTTTTTCCAGCAGAGAAAGTCTATGAACTCTCCATGATTTCAGTAGCTGAAGTAACACCCACCTCCTTCAAATTAAACTCCTGGTAAAAAAGGAGCAAGTCAGGGATGTTGTTAAGGCAGGAATTTACTTCCCCACGTGGGCATCTGGAGAATGACGCACCCTGAATGAAGCTGAGCCCAAAATACCCTGCCAGTGGCAGGTTTTACAAAAACACTCTGCTTCCTTTTGGTTTCCATTTCTCTTTGTTAGGCATTTGGATAGCAGAAAAAGAAGACATCTTTCTATCAGCATCACACACTCTGTTTTCCAGAAACTGTGAACAAATCCTGAGAGACAGCAATAAAAATCGGCTCTAAGTACCTTGGATGAGTTTCCAGAGTACGTGCAGGATTTTTAGCCACATGACTCCCATCTATCTTAACTGCTTCTTTGCTGCTTCACAGAATAGGCACACCATGTCAAATGTGTCCTCTGAGCTTCCTGGCATCCACATCACCACATGCCATCATTTTTCAATCATGGATGCCTCTTCATTCAGCTGCTTAGGCTGTGGAGAACAAACAATGTGGTTATTTTAAGACCTAGCTAAAGCTTTAAACTGCACTTCACCTTCTCCTACCAGTCTTCCTCACGCTGAGTGGTATTTTGCTTCATTAATATTGCAACTAATTTCTGTGAGGTTGTTACTCCACGGGAGTGAGATGAGCAGCTTCATCACTTTTCACGGAAACAATCAGGCTAGAAAGAACTGGAGTCCTTTCACCTGGGAACAAGGAGGAGAGTACACTGCTCCTTTCCAAGTATTTTGTTAAAATTTTAATTGAATAGGCATTAGGGACAAAAAAAAATATAAATCAATTAGCTTCAAAGATACAGAATGCTGATATATTTCATTTAAAAAAAAAAGCCAAATATGACTAAGTAACCATCAAACTTAACAAGGAAATTCATGGGAATACACCTGCACACACAAGATAATGATGCCGCCTATCAGACAGATCCGAGTTTCACAGATGTTTGTTGCAAAACTTACACTATGATCTCCTCAAATTCAGCTGGTGAGGAGCTGCTCTTTTGGAGCATCTGCACCCATCTCTTTTCCCAGAGACAAAAGTCAGGCACAAACACATCACTGCATACAAGGAAGAGCAGATTCCCATCTTTTACGTAAACAGAGGCTGCCCACAGTTCTCCATTCTGGCTCCACAACAAAACAAGCCAGCCTGCCTGAAAACAGGAAGCTAAATATTAGCACATAAATTTTGCAAATGCATGTAATGTGAGATTATTCCGAATGCTAAGACTTCCTCAAACATTTAGCATATCACTGGTGGAGCACAGGCAATCTTCACACATAGTTAACAGAAAACTGAGTTTACAAGCTGCAGAAAGCTCCTGTGTTGCAACATGCACCTTGTTGAGAGAGCTTCTGAGGAAAAACCAATTTGTGCAAATCAACTTAATTAAAAAAAACCAACAGGAAAAATCCATCTAGCATCCATAAACACTTGATAGAGCCATGCTCAATATTATCTTTATTTTATTCCCAGCCAAACTCACAAAGAAATCAGCTGTCTAATTCTCTCCTTGCAACAGCTTTTAATTTCAGGGGACACCATCAAAGCTTTCACCTTTTTGCTGAAAGATGTTGGGATCCTCCTCAGAGCTCTTTCACAACAGCCTTTGTATCAGGCAGAAAGGTGAACCTAGAAAAACACAAAGCTCTACTATCCCTGATTTTATGCACACTACATTGTTAACAATTTTGTGACAGAGTCAGTGTTGTGTTTGCTTGTAAGGATAATAAAACAGGTTGGCTGCACAGTACTTTTAAGGATCTAATCTCTTTTCAAATGGCAAAACCATGGCCACTTTTTAAACCACCACCAACTGCTGAATCTTTCATTGGGATTTGCATTAATCCTTTATCCAGCAATCAAAAATTATTCTGCTGATTTCATTTGTCAGAGATAACAATCTCAGGCTAGTCTCTGGGGAACAACACCCACATCAGTCAAACCACTTTCCAACAGCCTTCATGGTTATCTCAGCAAAGGACATAAAATGCAAAGACGCCTATTAACTCGTCATCCAGGTTAGATGTACAAATAAAGTTGCGTTACAGATGATCAAGTCAAGTGTATCCGGAAAATTACCTCAGTTATGGACAGTACAGGGTTTTTCTTTCACAGTAAATTCATTTATATAAAACAGACATTCCAGAAATGAATTTTGGTTATTAATTCAGTGATGACTTGCTTAACAGAGAAAAAATTCCTTGCAAACTTTGGAAATTCTTGAATAATCATAGTGTGTATATTCCCAAATAATTCATTTAATTAAGAACATGTTTCATTGCGCACTTGGGATAATACTGGAACAGGAAGCATCACATAATGAAAGATAATAAACCTTCCCCAACAGGAGCACTAAAAACTGCATCACTTCCCCAAGATGATGTTCTCCATTTTCCTAATCTTCAGTTGACATCTGCAGCAAGTTCATCCACACTAGACAGAACCTATAGCCACTCATTCCTGGGGCTAAGGCACCCTTAGATCATCCCACAAAACTATTTTCAGTGCCTAGAGTCAAGATTTTATTCGTCATCTTTAAAATTAGCCAGCATTTATCTTTTGCATTCAGTCCACCGTGGCCAATTCCCTGCAGCAATAGAAAATTGCTTTCATCACCGTGCTGGCCAGTCCTGCTACAAGAATGCAATATTTTTAATGGGCTTTTTCTCAGGAGAAAATGCCATAAGATATATTTATCTCTAACTAATCCATTTCTAGCTCTCACTCTAAGATGAAGGAATTAAGAGACAGCTACAGCTGCTGTCCTTATCACATTAATTATTATAAATTGGCAGTCGTCTTAAAAAAGAAAATCCACTTCCAGGGAGCGCCTAGTTCCATGCTTCAAATACTGGGCAAAGAGCATATTGAATATCTCACTGTAGGGCAATGCTCAGCAAACAAAGGATGTTACACAAAGCAATTGCTCTTGATACTGCTATTCTTAGGCTGTCCACATCCCTGTTGCAGAACTGTACATATAACCCCACACAGTGTTTAACACTTGATTTCCGACTGGCACAAGTTTCTTCCAACCCCAGGAAAAATAAAGAAATTTAAATAAAAAGGTACAATATATGTAAAAAATACCAATGTGTCAAAACTGAATCAAAAATACAGACATTTACTACAGACTATGGAATCTGGGCATGTAACTGTGTGTTCTCTTCCTAAATAGGATCTCTCTTCATAAATGTAGCAAAGTTAAAATTTATAATCTGTATTATTATATTACTAATAAATATAAATACTAATACTTATTATAACATTACGATAGCACTTCAGAAACTTTCTATAACACAAGGTACTGCATTTTTGATCTAGTAGGATGAGAGCCAAGAGTGTTTATCTTACAAATGCTTTTACATACTTGCTCAGTGACATTTTTTTTGGAAGAGTTCAATACATATAAAACCACGAAAGTATGATTTGAAATCATTCAGATGCAATTTTGGGTTATTTCAATACAATTACTGAATTATTTCAGGTCCTCACATTAATAGGTGCTAAAAACCTGGCCTGGTCCTCTGATGACAGACAGGATGACGCTGTGAAAGGGTTCAGCAGCATTATTAGTGCTAAAAACCTACAAATCCTTTCCCCTACTTATGAGATACATGTTCATGTTTGTCTCTGATGCATAAGACAACGATAGTTTCTCAGCAGGATCAGAAACAAAAGGCATGTTTTAACACATATGCATTGGCAGGGAAGAAAGTTAAATATCGTGAATAATAAAGGCAGACTTCCATGTATGCTAAAACAAATGTGAAGAATCTTCCCCTGTTTTTGCTACCTATCAAAAACTTATTCTTCATTGAAAGTCACAGGGAATTCTTCTGGAACTACCACTGAAGAGCTTGAGAAGCATACACAGTCTCAAAATTTGACTTGCATACCACGCTTTTGGGTTTTTTTCCAAACAAGAAGTATCAAACTTTCAACTTTGGAGGTTCAAATTACTGGAATTATGCACTGGAAACATTAGGCTTAGGGACCACAGATTTTTCAGAAACCACTTTAGCACAGTAGCTAAAATGTGATCTTTAATGTGATCATTAATACCCGCAAATAGGACTATTTCCAGTTTTTAAAAAGTAGATAAATTCTTAGATGAAACACAGGGGGAAAGTATTAAACATTCAACTAAGATGTAAATTCAAACAAAGGTAGGTAAAAGTTCTGATTTTCATTGGATGTCTGCATAGCAACTTGCTATATGCTCAGCAGTATGACTGAAACCTAAAATATTCTTCAGCTATGGAATTACCAAATAAAGAGATTTCATTCAGACAGATGATACTCATGCACTGTGTGACTCTTGACGGGCTTCCACGTTATTATCTTTCATTTCCCCTCCACTCTACTTCCCCTTCTTGTAGGTCCTGTACAGGTTCATTACACAGCTCACAGCTGGCATTGCCAAAGCCAAGATGGGACTATAAAGAGATCTTCGTAATGAGAGCTAATGCAAGCTCTGAGGTGGGAGAGAAGTACTGTTCTCCTTGTGACCTTTTGTCTTCCTCAGCCTAAAAGAGAGGCTGTCCTGAGACTAAACGAGCAAAGGCATTTGACAGTACAAGAAATTGTCAGCTTTCATTTCAAAAACTGAATTTCAAGAAAGACAGATCTGGCTTTTATGAAAGATGTCACTCTACTGAAACTAAATTTATTTTTCAGAGGCTCCATAATCTGGCTGAGCAAAATCTTAACTGCATTAACTTTTTAAGACATATTCGAAAAACTGTATTTCATGGAACAGCTTCAACACTCAGACTTAGTGCCTATATATCATCTCCTGAAAAGGAAACCATTCTGACATGTTTTATTGGACATAACTCAATAATAAACCCAAACTGTCCAGACCGTACATGGCATGTATGACTGTATTGGTGTAGGATTCCCACTGCACTATCAGATTAGGATCTGGAATGACAGATTCAATTGGCTGCTTGTGGAGATTAGGGGACTGCTGGTTTTATTTTTCATAAAACCACTAAATACTTAGCCTACTCTTTCTAGTGAGTCTCAAAGACATTCTACACTGTCATTAGCTAAAAGGAAGCTGCTGTCATATAAATCACTTCACGGTTTAAACAGTTTAAGTACAGCATCTTATTCTCCAGAGAATAGAAATTCATTATCATACCCATAGATTATGTGGTAGCAGCAGCCTTGAGATGTGCTCTTCAGTGACCCTTATTTATTCTAAGCCCAGGGAGTTTCTCAGGTATCATCCAACAGAACAAAAAAAAATTATATTTGAACGTCAATCATTCTTGGCCCATGTGCACTTTCTCACTCAAGCATCTTAACTCTAAAGTGATTGGTCTTTTCCCTCTGGAGTCAGGCTGAGTGATATAGCAGCTCTCTCAGTTGTGATATTAACATTTCAAGTCAAGCCTCAATTCACATCTCCATCTGAGAGACAAAATACAGGACCTTACCCCTGCAAGCACTGCGGGGAAGTTTATTTTGATTCTCAAAATCTCTAGTGTTTTACAGATTGGAAGTCTTATAGTAATCAAGATGCCCTCAGATTCCTCCTCTAGAACACAAAAACACACTGTTGAGATTTCAAATCAACATGGCTGTTCTGGTTTGTGTAGAATGCTGAAACACTGCTACTTTCTGGAATAACCCTAGCAAGCACATTCAGATAACATCTACCAAACCTGGCCAAGAAAAATGCACTGCACCCACATCAGTCACAGCTGCTTGCCCCAGCCTGTTCCTCCACAGACTGATGAGGTTGTGTGTTGGCTACCCACGGGTCAAGCTATAAGACCCTAAGCTTGCCCCACAAGCTCACTGAAGGGGTTTTACACCAAAAAGATGCAGGGCCCCAAAAATCCACCCAACAGATTTATTAAAAGGGTCTTAAGTTCTTTTATACCTTGAAGCCGTGCACAGGAAAAATGCTATGATGCTTTTCAGGGAGTCAAAGTATCTTTTACTGGTAAACGTTGGAAAATAAGGGAACTTGGCAAAAGTTTAAAGCAAACATACTCAACCAACACGAAGCATTTCACAAAGCGTTGACTAAGCAAATTCCAGCCCATCCAGGTTTAAGTTACCCATGATATTATTGATAATATCAAGAACTTGATAATATCAGTAATATAATATCTTGATAATATCAAGAAAAGGGAATTAGGAGAAAAAAATAAAGAAAGAAAGAGAATTATAGTTACCACCTTAGATCCAGTGTAGAACCAGCTAACACAGATCCATGGACAATGCAGCTGTGACCACATGGAGGCCTTGTGCCATGAGTTTTATCTGCTCTGGCCTCCTGTGGCCACCTCCCCCTCCAGGTGGGGCTTTCAGTCTGCCAGCCACTGGGGATCTGGGTTAGGGGCTTCAGGGGGTGTGGTCTGGGGTTTCAGGTGTGCCAATGGCTAATAACCATCCTGGGGCTGGGTTAGGGGCTCCACAGGGTGGGGTGTGGGGCAGTGACTGACAGCTGCACTGCAGAGGCTCTCAAGGAGGTGGGGTATGGGGCAGAGCCCCATTCCGCCTTGGGAGAACCTGATCTGCCCCTGCCCCCACCCACAGAGTTGTTGCAAGCCATTGATAACTTCAATAACCTTTTTTCAGTCTCTCACACGAGCCTGTGGGTCTGGGTCACACTCCTCAGTAACCCTTCTGGCCAAGGGCAGCAGCTGCAAGAAAGTTGTTGCTCCATTGAGTCAGTCAGAGAAACAGAACAAATCACAACAGAAATAGAAAATTTTTGGATACTCTTTTTCCACAGGTCAGTCAAATCTATTTTGTAGAATGCCTTTAAGGAGGCTTCACTTATGTTATTTCAAAAGGAAATTTTCCTCTTGAACTCGTTCCCAAATACCAGCATGTTCTAGAAATAGCTGCATCATCTTTATGATACTTCTATATTCTTAGAATACAGAGAGCCATAAGTAATCTTATTATTACCACAGCACTTTAAAACTACAGCATTTAGCATTCAAATGCCATTTTACAACTACAGTTTGACATTATCAAAAATTAAGTCCCTAGTTAGAAGTCTAACATTAAAAATCCACAATATCAAAGAAACTCACTGAAGGAACTAATAGGTATAAGAAAATACAATATTATTTAAGACAGATGGTAATCTTGCAATGCCATTCTACCTTAACTCATTATAAAAAGACTACAGCAAGAGCTCACCTAGATGGGTGTTGTATGATTCGGTTTCTGCTCGCTTGTTGTAAGTGTTCGTACGCATCCCTACAACCAACAACCATGTGCCTTGTTTCCAGTAGTGACACAAGTGCCCTCTACCACAGTGTCCAAAATGCCAGTTTGACTTTGGATCAGCCAAGTCCAGTCAGTTCACACCACTTCACAACCAGCAGTGCTGGTCTTGCCCTCTTCCTCTCCAGCTCCACAAACACTACAGACCTATAGCTGAGCACCTACTGAGCCCTACCAGCTTCACTACAGCATCTTTCCACTTTTGGCAGAAACGGATTTCTATACTTTAAAGTATTCCAACTGTACCCTAAACCAGGGGCTGAGCCAGACCCCCCCAGCCTGAGGATGGGGGAAGCCATGCACTGTGGTCCCAAGGAGCCCGGGGGCAGTGGCTGGATATCGGACTTCCAGCAGGGCTTTTTCCAGAGTGGTTTTATGGAGTCTCACCTGGACATAAAGAAGGCAAACTTCCTCACCGTGTTTTCTATAGGGCAAGAAACCTATAAGGTAAGATCAAACACCTCTTCTTTCTCCTCAAACACTCCTCCTGGCACCTGGAAGTCTGGATTAACATCCCATTACACAGTTGAGAAACACACATAAGTAAAAGTAAAATCATAGAGTGCTGGCAGGAAACAGCTTCACCTGGGTTTAAACTCTGTCACCCAAGTTAAAATGTATTAGACAGACTCTGGCTTCACCACAGTCAGTGGAAAAGCTCCCAAGAATGTCAAAAGGTACAGGATTAAATTAATGTGATTCACTCCAATCACTGATGTCTACAGAGGCAAAGAGAAACTGTTCTCTAAAAGAAAAAAATAAGTTTTATATTATTCTATAAAACACAGCCATTGCTGTAGATACTGAATAAAAGAGAACTAGCTTCAAATATAATCCACACTCTTATTTATTTATATCTTAATGAAAAAAATTCTCTTTTGGAGCTAAAATGTTCCACACTTCCTCTCAGCTGCACAGTGGGGTTTTTTTCTACAATTCTTTGACACAGATATCAAAGCACTGTGAATAATAGAAAGAGACAAAGAGAAAATCGTCTTTAAAATACAAGTGTATCAGGATATACAAGAGTGACATGAATCTGCTTATAACACATAAAGGAACAGAAAGATAGCATTGACTACTGTCTTATTTCTCAGATCCCCAAGCTATTGTATATCATCCTGAGATTAGCCCAAAACAAACAGATATTCACTTTAAAATTATAATTTCTTTTTCTCAACATAAGCAATCCTTAAAGAAAAAAAATTAACCATAAAAATGCAAAGTCTTAAAACTACAAAAAGTAAATCAGGGAGAGGGATGGGCCTTAAATGACTCTACTTGGAATTGCGGTGCCTGGCCTCTGCACAAAAAATGTGGATTTTTAAGAAGGGTTATTCTCTGCTTGACACTCCCAGCCTAATGCCAAGTGTCAGCAGCAACCCAGCTATTCTGCCAGAACAACCCAAATACTTAGAACTTGTGCCATAGCACTACACAGTGTAGTAACAATTAATAGCCACAGAAGATATGGCTCCTGTGCTAGGACAACCTCCCTGACCGTGAGCAGCACTGCACAGCCAGGAGGCCACCACACCGTCCAGATCCCCAAGAAAGGGAGAAAGCAGGAGAGTGGGGGTCACTAGGGCCAGCATCAGCCCTTGCTAGTGGTGTCCTGCACATCCAAACCAGTCCATTCTCAACCCCACCAATGGGGTGCCCACTGTGCTGTGGCCACTTCCTACCCTTTGGCATCGCCATAATTTACCTTTTTTCCACTCTCCTGCCTGTGGTCAGCACCAGGTGGCACTTGTTCACTTGAATACTTTAGTACCAGGTCACCAGGCAGAGAAAGGCAGGTACACAGCTTTTCACACCCATGGCTTAAGGGCCAGAGGGAGAGTCTATTAACTTCTTATGCACACTATAGCAGAGTTGTGCAGGCCTGGTTTGATTACATCATTAGATCAGCTTGCTTGATCTCCTACAAGACATTACAATGGCCCCTTCTTTCACTTTGAAAGCAGGAATAAAATAACCCCTAGCACCCTGTTATGTTCTCATTGAGCCCAGCAGGCTGTACACAAGTTTCACATCACCCACCACCCTGTGCTCCGAAACAAGGGGAATTACAGTATAATAGGGGTACAGTGTAGTATTTTTGTTATGTGTTTGGACTGCACTACAGTCTGTGCAGCCATGCCAGAAAGACGCAAAAACTAAATGCAGAAGTCTACATTCTCTGTCCAGAGAAGGCACTGAAACTCTGTTTGAAAGGCTTATCAAGACAAATACTTCATACATAGCTACAATATGCCTCCTATTCAAAGAGAGAATGACAAGGGTAGAAACAATTAGCTGACAAAGGCAAATAGCACTAAGGTCCATCCCCACCCACTAACAGTTAACACCAAGTTCTACCAAAACAGAAAAAAAAAAGTGCATCAAAGCTGAAAGGCAGAAAACAAAGTAGACACTTAAATTAGAAATTATTTAAATTGAATTTTAAATGAAGAACGCTCAGAAGCTGGCCTGTTTATGACAAACCTCGAGTTTTCTGCATGGCTGGAATCATATTAGCAGAGGAATGATGGCCTCGTGTATTCACTAATCTATTACCTTCAAGTTAGAAACAGAATATTGCATTAGCATGCAAAAGGACCCAAGACAGCACTACAGGAGAAACCAGTATTTCTGTGGTAAGCACTGCAGAATGACAGTGCAGATCTGTATAAATAACAAGTCAAAAGGGAAAAACTGTACTTGCACTGTTCCAAGGCTTATGTGCCTTGATTAAAATACTGATATTACATTCATTTTAACATGACAGCTGTTCTGAACAGCCTACCAAAGGCCAATGTTTCACGTTATTCTGATAGGAGCCTCTCCTTCCTTGTCTCTCATTTCCAAAAAAAAAAAAAAAAAAAAGAGCTCAGATGTGCTGAAATCTTTCATCCATTGATGACTGCCAACATTCAGATTAAAATCAAAGGGTTTACTGCAGCCCTCAGTTTTAGATATATCATTTACTCATGTTCCAGTTTAATTTCACTGCTGCATCATACGTGCTGCTCACGTCGAAGTCTTCTATTCATCTCTAGTAAGCTCATATTTTCCAATAAAGTCTCTAGCAATATTCATGTATTTTTCTGGCTTTTCTGCCTTTGGAGGCCAAAACTCTGCTGCCTTGGGCTGAACCCTTGAGGAAGGCTGTACAGGAGGCACTAGGGCACATTGCTGGGCAATTTTTCAACCTCACGTATTTTGCCCTGGAAAAGTACAGGCTTAAGGCAACTAAGACTGCTGATTAACACCAAATTTGGCAAATCATTTTGGCTGAAAACATATTCTTTGTTTAAAACTTTTCATTTTGACATCATTCAAATGCTTGGAAGCATTTAATTTCAAAATGCACTGAAGTGTAAATACTTTAAAGCAAAAATATTTCTGACATGGAAGAGTTCCCAAAGACAAGTTTTGTTCCAAAAATAACCCATCTCTTCCCCCTCAGCTTTTCAATTTTTTTTCAGCGAAAAGTTAATTTTTCACTGGTCCCCCTCGGAACCTGAGGGAGAATTAGGAAAAAATGAGTGAGGGAAGACAGAGAAAAACCCTCAGGCCCCAAGGCAGCTGGACTGCTTTGTCCCATGTCAATGAAGGTAGAGTGGAAAAGACCAAATAAAGAGCTAGCCAGTATTGCAGCACCTCAAGCAAGATAAACTGAAGAGCACGCAGGTCCCAAGGCGTGGGACCTAAATAAACAGCCTGCTGACTCTCCAAGCAGAAAATCTGCTTTGCTGTTCTTCAAGTCCTCTGTTTCCAGGATAAATCACTTTCATACAAACATCAGAACAGAAGAGATAGTCTATACATCAGCTAATTACAGACTCAGATCACCCTGAATAATAGGCCTAACGTGCAGATTCCAGAGAGACAAGAAAATACGAGGTTCCTTGATAAGAAGCCACTTAGCCAGCTGTCAGAAGGCAGTATGTCAGTACCTCAGGTTGGTGCAGCCCACTGACTTCAAGGCAAAATGTTGACAGATTTATGTTATAGCAATCACTTTTTTAAGTCATTTTTTTATCCGAAACACTTTCAAACAACATAGTGTGAAGGGCTTAAAAACAAAGAGAAATTATTCAGTTTTCCCATACTCAAAATATATGACAGATTAGCTACATTCAGTCTTACCTGAAGGGGGAATAGATATTAACATAGCAAAGATCAGTGATTTTAATAAATCTAATAGTATTTGCCTCCTCATGCGTATGTACTTAGGCTGGAGTATGATTGTTCAAAAAGACAGTTTTCTAGTACCACTCTGCTGGAGTAACATGTACAACATTCCCATGCAAACAGACAGTCTGTGAGAATCTGTTCAATGAGGAGATCATTTTATACAGGACATCTCTATTTCAATATTGGCAGAAAGGAAAGGAAATAGAATAACATCAGACATTTTAAATCTCAGTTCTCCAATCCTCTTCAATTTTTTTTCTCCCTTATCCCTTCTCAAAAATTACAGTACCTGTTTTCCCTAAAAGTGTGCAATACTTAAGTTCAAATTGCTATCCTTGTGGACACTGCTGGCTATTAAACTGTGCATACCCTACAGGGGTGTAATTAAGGAAGCATTAAGATTCACCAAAAGACAGTTCATTTGTTGCTGCTGCACTCTTTTTTTTCAGGAGGTTAACTACTTGGCAGCCCTTGCATGTCCTAGAGTCAATCTGCATCTATAGGATGGAGGTGAGTGGGCAGAACTGGGCAGTTTATCTTCTCATCTCTCATTTATTACCACACTGCTTGGCAGTGCTGCTGACCTTCCTCACCTTGGAAACAGGGACTACAACTATTGGGACCAGTGGGAACAGACAGAAACAAAATCCCTGTGAAATAATCTACCTAATGAAAAAAATATTGACAGCACAATGACACCCTAAAAATCCCAATATGTTAAAAGGTAGCTGTTATTTCATTTAATCCCCAACTTACTTTCTTGTCTCCCACTAAATGGTTAAAGTACTGGTAATTGTGCAGCCAGACATGGTTATGTGTAGTTACAAACAAAAGTATTATACTTTGTTTTCTGCTTGAAGCAGCAGTCACTTCAGAAGGGAGTGCTGCCACACTCTGCCCTGACGTAAGGGCCATCACAGTTCAAAATCCTTTTGTGTGACAATCCATAGCTTACAATGGCATCACAGGCATCACATCACATTATTTAGACACCTCTGCCACGTTCCTGAAGCAGAAACAGGATGCCATTAGGAGTAGGAAGAAATGAAAGAAATGGATGATAGAAGGTTTGAATGGAAATATATGGTTTGATCTCCAGCATGTGTCCTACACAAGGATGGCACGTCCCATCTTCAGCCAAGCCCATTTCCCACACCAGGGTAGCCCAGAGCCGTGCTCAGGGGAGGAGCAAAAATGAGGAAAGCCATCGAAAGCAGAACACTGCAGATTAGTCTCTCTGAGGGTCAGAATCACTGCAGCACACAACTGCAACCATTAGGGAAGCAGCAGTGCAATTAGCCTGGTACTGCAGAAGCTCCTAAGGGGACTTCAACACCCTTGTATACCCAGGAAGACATTGTTGTTGCTACTGCAGGTGCTGGCTGTGCCTACTGTGTGTAAACCCAAGGTGACATCCACACCAGCATCAATAAAACTGTCACTCAACAGCAGCTTCATAAATGGCAGCATGAGAAGCTGGACAATGTCAGGTCAGCTGTGAGGGAGAACTGCAAAAACTCATCTCTGACACCATAATTCCCTGACTCTTCTCATTTAGGTTTTGGGGTTGGATACAAAAGCAGCATTTGTTTTTCTGCTATGTTTGCTGCTCTTTTCCGCATGCACCCAAACCCCTCTTCCTCCATTCTTTACTAAATAACAGCAAAATACTCACATCTCCTTTGAGGGAAGCACAGACAACCCCCTTCCTGGGCTCTTACACACAGCCCAAACCATCTGCAGAGCAATCTCTTGGAAACAACTGTATGGCAGCTATGGCAAAGAATAATCCAGTACAGGATGGAGCTCTGTATAAAATTTGTATTTAAAGTGCTTCTGCATTAAGGATCAGATAAATCCTGAGCAGGAGAATGAACTTCTTGAGCAGTTTAAATGTGCCTAGATCCATGATTGATAGGTATGAGAGACCATTTCATACTCTGGGATGACCTTATTCATTCCTTCTCCTCTGACAACAATGCCATAATAAATTTCCCTGACTGACAAAGACATCATAACAAATATTCTGAAAACCCACTCACTAATCCATACATCCATGACTATGCTGTAGTTAAATCAGCAAGCAAGTTAGTCCAGTAACCGCTAATTTTGTCAAATTAATAATTTTTATTTTAGGGAAGCAATGGTTGTGATGCATCGGGATGAATCTGTTTTTATTTTAATGTGCCTATCATCTGAACAATTACTTTCAAAACAACCTAAAAATTAATTCTTCCTTTGTTTTCATTCGATGAACAAACACCTGAAGAGGGCGGAGTGTGTTATGGCAGAAAGTGGTTTTAAAACAAAAAAAATGCCTTCAACCTGGCATTTTTGTAGCTACTCCTTTACCACTGCTACCTTGCCATTTGTGCCCTTTGCATCTGAGCAGATGGTTGGTCCCATTGTTCCCAGCACCCACAGGGCAGGCAACAAATCACTGAGGGTGTCTGCACGAGGAAGTTGACCCCACAGCTCTGGCCCTCCTGTGCAGTACAGGGGGTGATACATTAAGTCAGAGTCTGCCATCCATTGCCAACCCCAAGGTTTGACTTGTAAATCCATTATGAGCTCCACATGGGACTTGCACAGCCCAGGCAAGCAAGATTTAAGTTTAAAAAAAAAAAAAAACAAACCAAAAATCATCCAACCAAAAGAAGAGCCTCACTCACATATACCAGCCTAGAGCCCTGCAAAAAGATGTGTCAGATCTGCCCTTAAGGGCTAGGGGAAAAGAGGAGAGATCAGGCCACTAAAGAGGAAAAGGTCACTAAGGTTATTTCTTTAGGGGGAAAAAAAACACAAAACAAATTTTTTTGTTGTTTTTTTCTCCTCAAAAACAACAAGCAAAAAAAATTCACAACACTGAAAGCTCCTCTAAACAAATGGAAAATAATTAAAAAAAATAAAAAGCAAGAGCTGGAGGCAGTCACCCAGCATGGAAAATGAACTGGAAAACTCTCAAATGGAACAGAAAATAATCTTATAATGAGAAATGTCCTGCAACTCTAAAAAAATGTGAACTTGCATTCCCACCTGTAGTCACCACCACTGCACTCTTAATAGGTAATCTGCAATTAGACACAGATGGTGAGAGAGATGGTGCAATCTTCTGCTGGTGCTTGTGGTTATATATTTTGTTAAACAAAATGCTCAGGCAAATTAAGGGCACTCCTGGAGATTTCCGATTTTGCTCTTATAGATCACCTCACACATCAGAGGGCAAGACTTAACAGCCAAAAAACAGTGCAGAAAACCTGGATTGTGTTAGAATTTTGTATTATCTATTGTTCTAATAAATTCTGAGCGATAGTGTTAATGTTTGTTTTAGAAGGTCTATTCAACATAAGTCTCTTTCCCATAAATGACAAATAAGTTTTCTAAAAATCCTATTTTGGACAAAACACAAAGGAAAAACAAAATCATCCGATGCACAAGTGCCTGATGAGAGATTACTTTGAAATATTTGATATAAGGACAATTCTATTACTGAAAAACAAATTTGGTAAGACATTTTAGAAAAGCCCTGTTTTGTTTTTAAAATAAATTGCATTGTGTTCTGAATGCTTCAAGGAGTTGTTCAGGTTGAAATCCACACCTCACCAGGGTTGATGTGCAAATATTAAGCTAAATTAATTCAATTTTCCCCAACAAAGCCTTGTTTTATTCCCCATAAAATTCCACAAAAACATTTTTCCAGTAATTTCAGAAATGTTTCCTCCTTCTGATATCAAAAATATTAAATAGACAGAGAATTTCTTTTGAACTTTATTGCATCTACATTGTTTTCACTTTAAACATGAAAACATTGGTTTGCTTCTTGGACATTTAAATGTGCTCTCATTACTTGAAGACCAATTTGCTAATTTTTTTTCTCATTTCTACTCGTAAGAAGAGAAAATTAATAAGGCAAATGTACAAAGGCCCTCGAGGACAGAAAGATGAGAGCAGCACATTTAGAAAACTCATACAAAGATAGGACTTCCTTCTCCATTAAATATCCAGAAAGAAAAAAAAAAAAACCAAATTTTTTTCTAGAGTGAGCAAGCAAGAGGACTCTTTCCACATCCCTCACCTTATCACTTCTTTTTGTGGTCTTTCTGCAAGAAGACCACTAATTACCACACTCAGAACAAAGAGACCTGAGCTGAGAGGAGCTACTTTTCATTCAGCACTGTTCCACCATCAGCAGCAGCAAAATGAAGTCAACTTGAGCAGAGGCAAATAACTATACCCATTATAAAAAAAAAAAAATTATTTTTTCTGATATTAAGATATTACTCTTGCAGTTTAAGATAAGTTTATCCTGTTAAACAACATTAAGCTTTGTAAGGCTCCAAGCTATGAGCTCATTGAAGGGGTTTTTACTTAAAAAATATACAAGGCTTCAGAAATTTGCCCATCAAATTTATTAAAAGAGCCTTCAATTCTTTGAATGTCTTAAGAGAGAGCACAAAGGAGAAGACACCACACACATTTTCCCAGAAGGTCAAAAATAACACGCTTTTCCTGGCAAACTTTAGAAAATAAGGGAACTTGGTAAAAGTTTAAAGGTCAACATTCAACCCAAATAAAGCATTCCACAAAGCATTGACTCAGCACATGCTAACCCATACAACTTAGCAAAATCCAGCCCATCCAGCTTTGAGTTACCCAAAATACTAAGAAAGGAGATTAGGAGAAGAAGTAAAGGAAGGGAGAGAAAATGAGAAAATTATAGCTACCCACTGGAGTCCTATGCAAGTTCCACATGTCCAGATGACAGGGTTCAAGCAAACACAAGAGAGCACATGGTGCTGCTTTTATTTGTGTTGGTTCCCCATGGCCACAGCCCCCACCCCAGGTGAGGCTTCCAGGTGTGCCCATCAGTCTGGGGCTGGGTCAGGGGCCCTGGAGTGTGGCATGGGCAGTGCTCCCATGGCAGTGCTCCTTTGGCTGACAGCTGCTCCAGGGATGCCCAGGGAGACACCAAGAGGCGGGGGTATGGAATAGGGCATCACCTCACCTTCATGAAATTTGACCTGTCCCTTCCCCACACACAGGCACACACTTGAGTTGGTCCAAGCCAATACTTAATATAATAATCCAGTGTCCAAATGCCTTTAGTCTCAAAATTATTTTGACCATTTAGAATCAATGTAGTTAAGCAATGTAAGGAGAAAAAGAGTCCACAATCAGTTTTAGGAATATCTTGTCCCCTCTGATGGCAAATTCATACTCAAAACTGGCACTTTGGAAGTCCAAATACTAAACCTTACTGGGTTAGGGCTTATGGTTTTCACTTAAATTGTAATGCTTTCCTCTTTTCTTCCCCAAGGCATGGCAAAATACCCTGCCAACAAGTATCTTGTCTCTCAACACACATCATAATACCAGCCAAATCTAGTTTCTTCCTTGTGTTTTTGCAGACAATATAATTTTTCTTGCCTTTCTAAAGTACATTCAACAAGTTTTACATACTTCTTCACAATCTTCATACCTTGCCACTCAAACATTATTACAATCACCTAAAGACCAGAAGAGCCAACTTTGAGGAAGAGGAGCAAAAAAATCTGTACACGGTATAAATGTAACAACAGATTTAATAAAAATATAAATGCTCAGAACAGAGCAGAAATAGGTCTGCACCCTCAAAGATTATAAGATTTGCAAAAAAGGGCTATCAGACTTTTAGCTTGAGAGTATTTGCTAAACAAAACTCCTGAGTCAGAGCCACTATAGCATCAATCTGGATATGTTGAAGCTGTGGCAACTATGAAAAAAAATATTGCAAGCAGAAAAACAGACTCCTCCTCTCAGATTATTTTATATATATATATATATGTATATATCAGAGTTCTTTGTCTTATTCCCATTGTGATGCCTTACACCAATCTGTTTGTTGCAGCCAAAAACCTCTTCCTGACATGAACTTTCTTTCCTATCTAAAGGGAAATAGTTGGCTTCGTACAGCTTAAAGTTTAATTAGGCACCCTCTGGGACTTCTTCTGATCCAAAATGCAATGCCTCCTAGGCAACCCCAAGCATTCACATACTAAACAGCCCTCTCAGCCAAGGGCAGCAATCGGCCTGAGCCATAAGGAAAAACATTGTGCCGAAATCTCTAGCCTCGGGTGGGAGGGTTGCAGGAGAGTCATCAAGAGTGCAGGTGCAAAAAAAAAGGTGAGGTGAATGCTCCAGCTAATTACTGAAGGGGAGACCTGAGTAGGCAAAAGGAAGGAGTCCATTTTCCACTCTCCTGGGACAAAAGCAGACCAGTCATCAGCATGACACCACTAGTCTTTGTGCCAGTTTTCTTCGGATTATTACACAGAATGAAGGGAGAAAAGGAAATTCTGACCCAGGTTTCAAAAAAAAAAAAAAAAAGCTTTCTGAAGGGATTGCATCTGTAATGATATTTTAACAGTGCTTAAAGAGGACAGTGATTCACCACAGGTCAGTTTGCTGGCTGAGACTTTGCTGATAATATTTTTCTTAGAGGGCTGCCAAAAAAGTGTTGAATCCTGTGAGAGACTGAAAGAAATTCAATGGCTCAAAACAACTCTGGGGGAGAGGGAGCAGATCAGGTTCTGCCAAGGTGGAATGGTGCTCTGCCCCCACACCTTGCCTCCTTGGGAGCTTCTAGTGCAGCTGTCAGTCACTATGCTGGTAGCTATAATTCTCTCTTTCTCACTCACTCTCTTTCTTTCTCCTTATTCTCCTAATTCCCTGTTCTTGATATTTGGGTAACTTAAACTTGGGTGGGATGGAATTTGCTAAGCTCTGTGAAATGTTTTATGTTGATTGAATATATTTGCTTTAAACTTTTGCCAAGTTCCCTTATTTTCCAAAGTTTACCCATAAAAGTGTGTTATTTTGATCTTCTGAAGACATTGTCACATTTTCCCTGTGCGTGGCCTCAAGGTATAAAAGCACACAAGGCCCTTTTAATAAATCCATTGGGTGGATTTTGGGTGCCTTGTATCTTTTTGGTGTAAACTCCCTTCAATGGGCTCATGGGGCAAGCCTGGGGTCTTACAAATTCCCTCAGCAGAGTATTAATCCCCCTGTTACACTACCTCCTAGAGAACCATTCCCAGAACCTTTTATGAGCAATAGTTCAGGTCCACAATGTCAGAGAGGTTTTAAAGTCATTATTCATGTTTATTGAAAAGCTTTCACTGAAAACTTTGTCTTCTGGGAATGGAATTCACAGCCATATGTAGGACTTCCTCTTTGCTATTACAAAATAACTAAATATGTAGAAAAACAAAACAAAAGTAAATTGGTTTTATGTTAGATGGAAGTTGAAACATTAATGTAGCAGCATTCACACAGACACTGGTCAACTTTCATTGCTTAATTTGTGGTCAAACAAGCCTCATCTTCCTTGGGTTTCCACTTTCAGACTCTTCATGCACATTAAATTAAAAACTTTTAAAAAATTAAACTACAAAACAAGTCAAAAAACCTAATCCTTTCTTTAGCAGCAAAGACAAGGTTCTTCCTGGCTACTCTACAGGGATTTAAATATGTCAGCACAAGGTGAAGAAAAGAGTTGCAAAAACTTACTGACTGCATTTTGATCTAATTCTCTAATTCTCTATTTTTAAATGGCAACACCAGTGTTTGAACTCCCAGAGGCACAGATATCAGGCTTCAGAAAACAAACTTCATCAAACATTAAACACTTCAGTCTGCACAAGATTAAGAAGGGGGCTTTTTATAAATCCTTCTTATATTCAGGATCACTAACACCAGCAGGGAATTTGCTCTTAGTATTAACGAAGGTGAAATTACTAGGCAATTACAACATACTAAAATACTTTTTAATTACTACTTTGGCTAATTATTATAATAATTATTACTAGGCTTCCTGACAGCTCAAAGGACAAGATTGGTTTGGAAAGTATGAAAAAAACCACCCGATATTTTTCTTTTCACATGTTTCATCAATGCCAAGACCTTTTGTACCTACATAAATATTATATTTTTAATCAAAAGTGCGGCTAACCCAATCATGAAGCTCAAAGCATGAGAAAAAACGAAGTATGGCCCCTCTTCCCTTGGACACCTGCTGAAGTGAAAAATCTGTCCTCTCGGAGGCAGTGGGCACAAGGACAGCATGGCAAAGCAATAGATTTTATTTTATTTTTTTTTAATGGAGATTCCACCCATACATCACCAGGAATCTCCTCTCTGATGAAGAACCAGATGCCAATCTGGATTTCAAACTAGGGGTGAACCCACATCCCATTTATGCTTGATTTATCCACTTTTTTTTTAGCCTTATCCTTCAAATGTAGGAACTCCTTATTGATGACTTCGTGGAGGGAAACTCCTTGATGTCTTTCCCAGCAGTCACACTGAGTGTAAGCAGAACCATGGCTACTCTAGCACCAACTGAGAAGGCTCCTCTCCAAGAACAAAGAAGTTTTCCTCTCACTTACTCCACATACTGCCATATCACTGGCCACAGTAACAAATTATCATACTCAGTTCAGTACTGGCTGACCTTGACAGTTGCATCCTAGAAAGACAAAGGGTAAATGAGTTGAATGTACTTTGAATAAAGAAAATCATTCAAATAGAGAAAGGTAGAGCTACAAAGGTGAAGCTTTCATGGAAAAGCCACTGATGTTGATGGAGAGTGTCCCACAGACTTCATTTGGCCCTGGGGTCCAGCTCTAAATGGCTGCATGAGAAAATGAGCATTTTCGTAATTATTTGAAGTTAGGTTACAATAGGAAGATGCATCAGTGGCTGTTCTCAAGGCAAGCAGCATGTCACCACCCCAACATGCCTGCTGGGGAACAAAAATGTAGGGGTATCCCTCTTTATAAAGCAACAATCATCTTTAGGGACAAAAATGTCCGTAATGGTCCGGGGAGGATGTGGGTATTGCCTTTTACACACGGAACCCCCCAAGGTCATGGCATTGTAACATGCTTAGTCTCCCTTTTCTTCTACTGAGTGTGATATCCCACCACTATTAGGACATTTTACTTTTTTCAATAATAAATATTTTTATAAACCTGTCCTCTCTTCCTTCTCTATTTTCTCCATAAATGACACTTCGCTTTCTCTTGCTAAACTGTTCCATTCTCCCTGATGTGATGCCACGGCACCACTGGGCTTAGCATCAGCCTCCCTGATCCTTTTCTCAGCTGGCTTTAAATCACACCAGCTGAAATGACTGTTCTCTTGCTGCACAACAGTGCCTATAGGAAGCAAAAGCACACCACCACTGAGGTGAGAGAGGGGAGATTTCTTCTGATGTCCACAAAGGCAATTACCGCCTAGAAGAGCTTCCTGCTTCAGCTAAGCCTGGTTTTATCAGACATACTTCTGAAAAGAGGCAAATTTCATCCACTTTGTCAGAAAAATGTATTAGTTATAGCAGAAATACAATATTTACAACTATTTATGATTTAAAGTTGTTTCTTCAGGTTCAAACAGAGGAATTTTTTGGATGATTCCAGGAAGGGCGGACAAATCTATTCCCCATCTGACAATATCTACTTCAGCTGCTACCATTTGTTACTATTTTGTAGATCATTTGTAAAATAGTTTATCAAAAGGATTTTCTTCTAGTTACTTACTTTTAGGGCTGCTCTTTCATAATTATTTTTTCACAGCTGAACCCCAATAAACTATTATCTTTTCCCTCTCCTATTCCACTTACCAGAAACATCAAAGGCAGATCAGTAACAAGCTGATGAAAACCAACAGCTTGCTGCTTCTGGGTTTTGCTTCTGTATCTAGCTCTATTTATTCTGCAAGAAGAAAAAAAGATTCTGTTTTAATCCCTTTTCTATGTAATCTCAGAGCAGTTCCTCCCCAATTCACAATGCCTTGTGTTGTGAAACACCTTTCTATTGGTTTAGATTCTATAAGGCAAGTCATGCACACCCAGATATCTCTCTGCAAGTTAAAGTCAGATTGTAACATTTAATTCTACTGTCTTCATTGTGACTTGATTTGCATGCCTTGACATATTTTGTGTACATCTCAAGGGCCAAGCATGAGAGAGAATGGGTTTAGATAGGATATTAGGAAGAAATTCTTCATTGTGAGGGTTTTAAGGCACTGGCACAGGTTGCCCAGAGAAACTGAGGGTGTTCCATCCCTGGAAGTATTTCAGGCCAGGCTGGATGGAGCTCTGAGCAACCCTGTCCAGTGAAAGATGTCCCTGCCCACAGCAGGGGGGACTGGAACTACATGGTGTTTAAGTTCCCTTCTAACCTAAACCATTCTGTGATTCTGTGTTGAATAAAATCAAATATACATATTTCTTAATAGTTCTGTGGCAAATTAATTCAATCAAAAAGACATGGCAAATGAAACCTGGGGTACATATTGCAGATAAAATGTTGCACCTACACATTACAAGATTTTTATTACATCATAACTGCAAATTAGTATTTTCTTCCTGTGCCTCTGCTCAGTTAATTGAATAGGATATAGCAGTTCATTATGATTGTATGGTTTGCCTTAATGGCTTCACTGTCCTTGTCTACAGCTCCATCACTCTATAGCAGCTGGTCCACACAGAACTCTTCCTTTTAACAAAGTGATCACAGAAGCTCCCGAGTTATTCACTGCAAGATCAAATATTGCTCTCCAACATTCTTCCTCCTTCCTCATTTTTTCATACTCATTTTTTTCCTCTCAGACCCTCATTTGTTACAAGATTTCTTTGACATTCATTTTTCCTCACTTTAAGCCATGAGTTTGCAGTGATGCTCTTTGACAGACTTCCACTGTGCCATAGAAAATTCCTGAAGAAGTTATCCTGCCTGTAATAAATGCATTTGTAACCAAAAGATGGTCCTAAATTACAAAATACTCTCTACTTTTAGAGAGGAGCTCAAATGAGCCTGAATTTTGCAAGTGGTTCTTCAGTTGACCACAATTCTTATTCTACGTGTTAAATCTTCTTACCTTCTCGCCAGATGACTATTGAAGTTTTTGTGATGTCAGAGTTAGTAAAGCTGGGTGATTTTACCTCTAAGAAAGAGGTAGGGTGCTGGAGGATGTCTGGTCAGCAGCATGCCCTGAAACCGAAGCGTCCTTCCACCATTCCCTTAGAGGTGCCACTCCTAAAAGAAACATGAAGGAAAACTTGCAGATAGCTGTGATATGCATAACATCATTAACACCATATTAATTTAGCCTGTTCAGACCTCATGACACCAATGGTCTTTGTGCTGCTGTACTGTTAACCCTTTTGCGTGAGAACCTAGCTGAGGTTGCAGGACCCCTCAGGTTGTTTCTTAGCTGGCATGCACTCAAGTACTCTTGGGTACTCTTTGCTGCTCTTTTCCTTTCTTTAACCTGACCATCAGCCTTTATCCTCAGCATCCAAAGCACCCCTTGCTCACTGCCAATAGAGAGCTTGGTGCTCCCTCCAGTTCATACTGAGCAAAGCCCTAAGGAATCCCAGACCTTGAAGTAAGAAAAGAAAGCTGGAGAAAGAATGACTTCCCCTTGGTCATAGAGGGTTGAGTTAGAGTTTAGCTACATAGACTTAACACCCATATATCCATGGGCCCTGATGGGATACTCCCACAGGTGCTGAGGGTGCTGGCAAATTTTGTTCCTAAGTCACTCTCCATCATCTCTGAAAAATCATAGACAATGGGAGAGCTGCCCAATCACTGGAGAAAAACCAGTGTTGCTCCCATCTTCAAAAAGGGCAAGAAGGAGGACATCAGAAAATACCAGTCAGTCAGCCTCACCTCCATCTCTGGAAAGGTGATGGAACAGATCATTTTAGAGTTCATCACCAACCATGTAAAAGAAAAGAAGGTCATCAGGAGTAGTCAGCATGGATTCACCAAGGAGAAGTGCTTGGTCAGTCTGATAGCCTTCTATGATGACATGGCAGGATGGGCTGATGAAGGGAGAGTAGTGCATGTTGTCTAAACTAAAATCACCAAGGTTTTTGACACTGTGACCCTCATAAGTAAGCTCAGGAAATGTGGGTTAGAGGGGTGGACTGTGAGGTGGACGAAGAACTGGTTGAATGGCA
This sequence comes from Lepidothrix coronata, assembly GCF_001604755.1. Lineage (NCBI taxonomy): Eukaryota > Metazoa > Chordata > Aves > Passeriformes > Pipridae > Lepidothrix > Lepidothrix coronata. The sequence continues at coordinate 2,188,855 of NW_016690262.1, forward strand.
GAGCTGAGAGCACAACAGGCTGTGCTGCCGTTCAGTGGGACCTTGGTAGGCTGGAGAATTGGGCAGAAAGAAACCTAATGAGGTTCAACAAGAGCAAGTGTAGGGTCCTGCTCCTGGGGAAGAATAATCCCAAACACCAGTACAGGTTGGGGGCTGACCTGCTAGAGAGCAGCTCCTGCAGAAAAGCACCTGGGAGTCTTGGTGGATGACAAGTTGACTATGAGCCAGTAGTGTGTCCTTGTGGCCAGTGGGGACAATGGTGTCCTGGGGTGCATCGGGAAGAGTATGGTCAGGAGGTTGAGGGGATTGATCCTCCACCTCTACTCCACCCTGGTGAGACCACCTCTGGAGTATTGTGTTCAGTTCTGCTCTTCACAGTTCAAGAAATGAATGCCCAGACCAGAACTGAAGACAGAGGGGCTGATTAAATAAACCATTATGGCTGAACCACATTTTAAAATGCACTTTTTTATCTTCTGCTCTCAACTGCAATTTTTTATGTGGAAGCTGGGCTGTGGCCCTAGGCAGTCACAGTAGAAGTATATTACAGGGAATACACTTACAGTGACAGTTATACTCACACTTTCTCCAGAAAAGCACTTCATTTACAAAACAGATTTGACATCTCGGTTTGTTTGCAATGCAGAGCACTCCTCCCAAACGCTCATGTAGCTCTGTGAGCCTTGATTACTTCTTTGATTCCAGCTCTTCCTTAGAGAACTCCAAAATGGAAGTGATGAATGAGCTCCTGTCAGGCGCCATTCCCTGGGTGGCCTTGAATCCATTCAGTTATCTGTTACACTGTCAGCCGTGACAGTGATGAACACAAGGCAGGCAGCTGACAAAACCACTACTCATTACCCAAAAAAGAAAAAAGGAGAAATAGGTGGAAAGAGGTATGCTTGCCACCATTCAATGCGTCACTCCCCCACACTGCCTTCAGAGGACATGTCTGGGGAGGAAATTACGAATTTTGTTTATGCAATTATGTGAAACAGGATGACCAACATCCTTCAGCTCCATCCACTAAGGCTGAGCATCAGGCTGCCCAGTGCTGGCATTTCTTTTTCTTTTGTTTCTTCAACTGTCTGTGGTTCACATTTATCATGGACATGGATTCTGATGGGTTTACCACATAAATGATGACCACAGAGCATTCTGATGACACTTATACTTTCATGTGCCATAGGCACAGTGTCTTTGCTGAGCAAGGAAGAGTCTCCCAAAAGGATGAAAGTTGGGAAGAACTGCTAGCCTGGATTGTCGCAATTATGGCAGATCACAGAGCAGTGGTGGTTTTCTCCATAATCCTAAAGGTTCCTACACATGAACTGCTCCTCTGGGAATTCTCTCTCATTTAGCCTTCAGCACGATGTCTGAACCATTCAGTGCCCTGCTTGGTGACTTACAGCATCAAAACTGACCCATATGAGCTCACAGACAAGTTCCTTCATTAAGAGAGGCTGGCAAGGTGATGTACAGCACTTTCTAAAGCCATCGTGCTTTTCTGAGGACACAGACCAAGAAGGAGACGCAAACAAAGCATTCAGACCTACAACACACAGAATTTTTCATTTTCACCCAGGTGAACGCTGCCTCACCTCACTCTTTCCCTGCATACTCTTCAATTTACAAGACAGTCACACATGCCTGTTTTTATGCCTTAAAACAAGCTGCACACCATTGCACTTTGATTCCAGAGTCACAAGTGTCTCAGCCATAAGGCAGGCTGAAATGCTTCTCTTAAAGCCACTGTGAAAGAAAACCAGGGGAGTTTTGCATTTGAAGTAGAAGTCATTTTCCATCACTAGCATATATAAAATCCAAAACATAGAATTGTGTCCCTCCCCATGTGTCACTTCAGTGTTTCATTTTAAAAAGACCTACGTGATCATTTCCTGTCCTCATGATGACTCAGATTTCCCAAGCCCTCTATCACATTTTGCACCAAGGAAAGCTTATATTAAGCTGCAAAATGAGGAATTGTAAAATAATTCCAGAACAAACACCTTTACAAACAAATGCTTACACTTGGATTTTGCTCAGAGCTCACTGTTTTCATAGAAAATTGAATGAAATGCTTTTGTTTATTTTCACTTTCCCAGAAGGGAGAACTCTCATATAGTTGGGTTTATCCAACTGATACTAACCTTATAAATGAAGGCACTTACTGTTAATCAGCAATCTGAGTTCTATCTGTAGTCACTGAAAAGAAACGTCTCCAAAACCAAATTACATCTTAGGGACAACTTCATCTTAGAAACCCGCAGACCAATGGACTGATCTCTTCAGGTGCTTCTCTCTTGTCTTACTATTAAGCTGACTTAAAAAAAAAGATACTTTATTACAGGAAACAACTGCCCCCTCATTTACAGAAAAATATTACAGCTCTTGAAAATTCCTGAATATTGAATATTTCCTGCACGGAAAGCAACAACTCTGCTTCTCCTGTTCATGTAGGGTAGCCCTTCAGACATTGAAAGAAGTATAATGCAGAAAGTACTGTTGACAAAAAATTTTTGCAGAGGCAATGTAAAAGATCCGCTGGCAAAATGATCCATAGAGCTGCAGTTTTAATTTTATTTCTTTTAATTATTTTGTTTATTTAATACAGCAACATATGCTTTGTCTCTAATCATTTCACAAATAGAAAACCAGCAATACCTCCCTCTGCTGACCTTCCACAAACCACTCAGTAAAACCTGATGACCTTGGTAAAAATGTAATGTAAACCAAAACTCAACTTCTATTCAAATAAATTTGCGTTTAAACATGTATGGAGAAAAAGCAGTTTTCATCAACCTGATGGTCTTACGAGTTCAGCCCTCCGTGCTTATCCAGATGTCGCAACATCCCGTAAGGAAGGTTTGTCTTTCCAGTAGGCAGCTCCCAAGCTGTTCAAGCCTGGGAAAGACTTGTCCTACAAATGGCACGATCGCCCACTGTGCCCAGAGCAAAGACTCAATCTTCTGCACAGATTTAAAATCATCTCTTATTTAGAGTGAGGGACAAGGAAAAAAGGCAGCAATCCACAAGATGTGTGCTGCTGAGAACATAGTACAGAGGATGTTCTCCACTGGATTAACATCTGGCAAACATTGCTCCACTGAGGATACTAAGCCCTGCTTATTGCAGTGGTAAAGTTGGTGCTCAGACTATGAGTGCAAATAGAAATCCTGACTTATTTCTGTTGGAAAGCACAGGAGAAATGGCTTTGCCTGCTAATGAGCTACTGTATGAGGTCAACAGTTCAATTAGAGAATGAAGTTAATTCTGTTCTCTCAGCCTTAAAAACTCAACCAATCAATATTTACATCTGTATTACGTGGATGCATTATTGAAGAAAAAGAACATTGTAAAAAAGAGTTACCTTTAAAACAACTAAATCTTTAACTAATCAAGGCAGTACACTACAAGAAGCTACTGAGCTTCCCAGTAATAAGCAAACAGGGAAATATGCAAACAGCAGAAATGCAGGAAAAGCAGGAAAAAAATTACTAATATGGGGGGGGGGGAGGGCTGTTAAATCCCAGAACCACAAATAAATATTCGGTGCTAGCAACCTAAAAAAATCACATCCAATCCTGACACTCAATGTCTTGAAATTGAGTAATGATTCTTTTGAGGTCATCCCACAGGGCCAAATGCACAAACATCTCAATCTCTTCTGCCCAGTTCCTAAACAAAAACATATCAGCAGATGCTGATGGATGTAGAGATGGGGCGAGCTGCAATTACACCAGGAAATTACACCTGCCTCAGACTGGTGGCACAGAGAAGCAGAGAAAGACATTCAAGACTTTACCCTGCCTGACCATCCCTCTCCCATGAGCCATGTCCAATGTGAGGATTTAGTGGTGAGCCTGGACCTACACAAAACCAAGTACCATCAGGTAAGCACAGAAAACAGGACTGGAAAGTGCAACCAGTTCACCGCCTCCCCGAGGCAATAGGATAGCTCCCAGACTACTCTTGCTAAAGTAAACCTGTGATAGTAATTTACTGATTTCCAATGGCTATTCACCCCAAATAATCTGCAAAATGTGGCAAGAAAATTTAGTTCCAATATGAGGCCATCATATGGCCATTCAGGAGTTTCCATAAATGCCTGCAGTTATCTTCCATGGCTTATCATTTTTAAGCAAGAAATCACACATCTAATCGTTGGTGTCTGGGATTGTGCAAATAAAAAATATACACCATCTAAATTTTTTTCTAAACAATGTTTTTATAACACAGCCTAGGGGCATCACATCAATGTAAAACTACTAAAATGTGATGCACATGTAGTGCAATATGTAATAAGGTCAAAAGACTTTTTTTGCACGTAACTAAAAAGAACTCAATTAAGGCTCTCTTGTATCGGTCCTTTCCTGTCCATCCTCAGTAATGCAGGAAATACACACCATCAGCAACCTGAGGCAGACAAGAAGGAACAAAACTCAAGGCCCAGCCAGCACCTTTTGTCCCATTTCAGCAAAGGAAGCCTGCTCCAGGCTCACTGCTCCTCATACTACAGGGGTGTCTGTTAGTCACAGAGCCACAGGACTGGAAGAGAGTCATCTATTCCCTCCTACACCAAGGAGGACTCCTCAGTGTCTCTGCTACTCTCCGCAGATGAGTCTCAAAACTCTTGCTTGAGGCCTCCAGCATGGAAGAGTTCATGACACACACAAACTATTTTCCAGTGCCTTTGAAAAATCTTTCTCAATATTTTATCCAAATTTAACCTATTGGAATTTAAACTCATTTTCTTCCTGCCTTTGGTTTTTGCTGAGCAAACAATTTTCTTTCTCTCTCCCTATTTGGAAACTATCATACTGTGTATCCTCTTTCTGTCTTCTCTCCTCTAGACCAAACAATCCCAGTCAATCCAATCTCAGCCTCCTGCACCAAGGAGGGGCCAGGCATCCCTCTCGGAGTTTTACTTGCTTGACCTCTTTCTAAAGGCAGAGTGACAGGCTGAGTAATGGTGATAGCATTGGGTGTGACTTTGTTTCAGGTTTGAAACAAAGCCAGAATCAAACATACCCTTCTGCTCATTTTGTTATCAGATCTATTATAAACTTGAGTTGCTTTACACTGAAGTACTAGCAGAGTAAGGTAGTATTTCACACACAACATCACAGCACAACCTATGTGGTCTGAAGGACCACTCTGACAAGCGCATTGGAGGAACCCATATAAACACTTCCCAACAACAAAATTGTGTAGTCTGATATTTCTAAGAAATACAAAACTTTGCAACTTCTTAACAGATAAGTTGGTTCTGGCTCTTTGGGACGTTTCTGTGCTCTGCCAATCCACTGAGAGCGACCTCTTCTAAACTCAGGGCTAAGTGAACCCCCTAGAGTCAAACTAATTTCTGGTGTAAATCCAGAAGGTAAGAAGGGATGGCTGTTCCTTCAGCATTCAAAAAAAACCCCCAACAGATTTCTCACTTCATAGCTCAGAGCTGGTTGTTGAACTTCATGCCTTCTGCTGAAAATATCTACTGAAGTCTGACTCATTCAGACTTATTTCCATCACCTTTCTTTCTGGTAATGACAAGTAAACTTCTTCATTTGCAAGTTCTCTATAAAGCATGGAGTTGATGGACAAGAATAAATGTCATGATGTACGAACTGTCATGATGTACAATGAATGTGCTGCAGCCAAAGATTTCATCAATCCTGCTAGGACTCTTTTATTCAAGCTAATCAACTCATGCTAACATCTTAAACTCCAATCTGTCCCAAAAGCTTGCAGAGTTTCCCAAAAATTATTCTGATCAATGGACCAGGTTAATCAAAGAAGGGAGAAAGATCCACAGCTTGCCACTAAATGACAATGGTTATTCACATCCAAAGGTAAAAGCCCTTAAAATGGAAATAACCCTAGATAAGAAAATGAGAAAAATCAAAGCTCTAGGAAGAGCCTTACCTGAGCAGAAACAAGGTTAAAAAAAAAAAAAAGTTATTTTTACTCACTTTTAACTCCCACCCCATAAGAGCTGAATGCAGCTCCAACAGAGGGTGAAGTGTTTAAATGAAAACCTAGGCTTGCAGCACCTCCTGACAGAAATATAAGGTAACTCAAATTACTACAGGGTCCTACAGCACCATCCCTCTATGTAAGGGTGGACAGTAACACAGAGGCACCAACACCCTTCCACACCATGACCTGAGCCCCTGAAAAGCACAGGCTGGGCTGCACAGAGCTCCTTACACTTCTTTTACTTTTTGAAAGTTATATATGAGGCTTGAGAGGCTGTTTCATTAGCCAGGCAATGATCTGCCTTTGTGCGCTAGTTGGGCTTTCAAAGTTTAGTGTTCTTTAAAAAACTGCTCACCAAAGTAAGATTTGGAGATTGAAAGGAAACTTCAAGGTGGTATTATTTTTTGTTTTGGGAGGTGTGTCCTTCTTTTCTCTCCTCTGCCATTCCATGGAAGTCTTCTCTCACAGGCTGCATACATCTCATTACACACACAGAGGTTTAACTAGTGGGGTCCTGCTGAGGAAAAGGTTTTACTTAAAAAAAAAAAAAAGCAAGAGAAAGGAAAACTAGGCTCAGGTGCCTTTCTTTTCCTATAATATATGCACTATTGTTAACTTTTAGCAGAGGAACAGATATTTCAGGAATCACTTCAGAGTTACTTCCACAATGATTGATGACTGGTCAAAAGAAACATCCAGAAAGCAATAAGCTGTAAAAAAAGGGGAATGCACTGAGCCTGATTCAGGACTGCCTTGCTGTTCCTTTCAAATGTCTTTCATCACTATTGTGGCTGGAATCACTGCAGGGTGAGAACAGGTGAAGACTCTGTGCAGTATTTGGAGGTGGTGATAGGTGATCCATATTGCCATTGGTACCAACCTGAGGATAAAAGATTTAAAGAAATGGCAACACAAGTACTCGGGTGTGGAGGGTGTGAAAGGAAAAAAAAAAATGAAAAAGAACAGTGAGATTTATATAAAACCCACAGGGAGTGCACTGGAAATCTCTGTGATGAAAAATTGAGATTGCTTTGAAGAAGACTTTATTGAAGAAAAAGTCAGTGCTGTGTAGAGGGAGAGAGGTTAGCTGGGTCACTTGCCAGTCTGTCCTGATTTTCCCTGTTCTTTCCCTGAAACTGTGCACATTGCCATATGAGTCTCCAAATCTTGCTCTGAAGTGAAACATCACAGGGAAGGGAAAACTTTTTGGAATATGATTAACTTGTGCTGCTGGTGGTGTCAAAGCCAAAGGCAGTTTATGTATGCAAGGACTAGGCAGGAGAAAAGACCACATCACAGAAGAGACGTAGCTTATATGGAAGCATGTAGACAAATATATCTCATAGCAAAAGCCTGTGCTGTCAATGCAGTGCTGATACTTACAGGGCCAAGACTCAGCCCAATACCAGCGAGGCATGATATCTGCCCTTATATTCCTTCCATGATCTCAATACAGGCAGGTTTTATTCCCAGGCTTCATCCTGTTTTGGGTATAGTAGAAACTTTTTTCACTCTGGAAGATATAGAATTGGGTTCTGACTAGAAATGCCTGCCAGTGATGGTGGCTGACTGGCCTCTCTGTGCCATTGATTTCCCTTACAGCCAACATATATACAGAGACCAATGAAAACAGTTTGACAGAAAGGACACACAATATGTATGCCCTCATTGTTTTCTTTAGTAAGTCCAGTTTAACTTTGCAGGAAACAAGAAAACTTCCCCTAACACAGGCAATTTTGGATTGCAGGGCATTGGCCAAACAGTTGCCACTTTTTATAACTTCTAAAAGTAGAGAAAAGCAGAGAAATAACATCATGAGCTATGAAAGCAATAATGGAACTTCAATACTGTAAGCCAGACATGTCTAAATTTGGTTATTCAACACATACACCCCCATGATTCCCTTATATGTTCTGACGTGCATTTTGTGCAGAAGCAAATATTTAGTGTTTCTTGTATTTTCTCACTATTTCTGATCATTGTTGTGGTCACAAGAGGAAGGTACACTTTTCACTGGTCCTTTTCCCGTCATGTTAGTAATTGTTGGAGATTCGTGTTGAAAGACACCATAACCTGTGGTGTCACCAACTTTCAGCAATTTTGATGCTCTTCTGCTACATGCACCAACTTCCTGAAATAGCAAAGCAAGCATCTCATATCAAGCAGTGCCAAAACCAGAAAAACTTTACACCACCATAGAAAACTTAAAGCTATCTGACACTTGAAAGTAATTTGTTCCTTTGTTGTACTACTAGTTAGTACTGAGCACATCCAAAAAGAATCAGTTTAGTTTTAAGATGATTTTTGGCATAAATACACTGCAAAAGAGAGCATACATTAATGTCATGTCACTGTGACAAGCACGGAAACCTGTTTCCACAGACAGGTTATACACTGCATAGTTCTACAGATGCCACTGAGAAATCAGTGGTTTTTCAGCCAAACATGACCATTCTACCAACAAAAATGCACATACAGTGATCGCTCCTTATGACAAAGCTGAAGGCAGCTGAAGTGTTTGTCATCTTCCTTGAGGATGGCTGAAGTGACAGGAACTTTAGCTAGATTTAGCTTTCACTACCTTGATAGTTATGTTGGTAGATTGCACCAGCAAAAAAGCATAAATCCACTTGCATACAAGTCAGCATGAGATAATTTTTCCCATTTATAACTGGAGACCACCTCTCATCTTCATTATTTGGCCTGAATGCACCCAATGTTTAAAAGAAAGAAAACCTTCCCCATCCCAACTGGCAGAATAGTGCTGATAGGAAGTTTGTTTCAACTTATATTATTTGGCAATATCTAATGACAAATTAGGACACATTCTTCCTCTTGTTTTCCATCAGTGTCTCCACCAAACTATGTCTAATCATCAACTATAGTCCCAATTTACCAAGACTATACAGCAGAAGATAATTTCTCAGGAGGCTCTCCCTCGCTGCAATTCTTATTATACAGTAAATTTACATTTTCTTCTGGCTTACTGCACTAATAAAATGCACATAAGACAGTTCCTGTTCTTAGTAATTCTTCTCATATACCTACAGCAAAGTCAAACATGATGTAACACCACCTTAAAGCAAGTCCCAATCATAAATGTAATTCTGGGACTGCCGAATTCAGTAGCACAAGTCAGTAGAAGCAAGTCTAACCCTTTTACACCAGCTTCAAAGGAATTGGCCTCTTGCTGTTATGAGAACTAGGTTTTGCAAAAAGCATTGGCAGCCCACAGTACAGCACAGAGCCACACGATGCAGTAGCTGAATCAACAGGATTTACCCTACTTGTGCAGTAGACTTGCTCTCTGATACAAAGACTTTGAATGCAAATGCAGGTTTCTCTGATGTACAGTAGTGTCCTTTTGAAGCGTATCAAAAGGTATTTATGGCAGAAAGTAGAGGCCATGTGGTAACTGGATGAATATGTCCCTCCCAGAAAAGTATTCATTCATTCAGCATGTAGTGATAGGACAAGGGGGAGTGGCTCCAGACCAGTTTAGGTATTAGGAAGATACCAGAGGACAAGGAAGAAATTCAGAATTGTGAGGATAGTGAGGAACCAGAACAGGTTTGCCCAGAGAGGTTGTGGCTGTCCCATCCTTGGAAGGGTTCAAGGGCAGGTTGGTTGGAGCTCTGAGCAACCTGGTCTAGTGTAAAGTAGCCCTGCCCATGGCAGAGAGGTTGGAACTAGATGGTCTTTAAGGTCCCTTCTAACCCAAACAATTATTTTATTCTATGATTCATCTGACTACACTTTCTTTTCCCACACAAATTCTGTAAGGCTGCTTGCCCTGTCTCAGGCAGACTGAGAAAAGTCAGGTACAAGTTGCTGCTGCTCCTGGACACCTCAGCAGCACTGACTCCCAGCACAAGGAGAAGAGCCAGCCCCCATCACCTGCTGTCTCAGTAAATTAAATGGGAATGGGGGAATAAACCATGCAAGTGACACTGGGGAAGGGACAACCCTCTCCATTCCATGGGTGCAAAGCAACCACCACTCCTATCTAAGAATCCGTGTCTTGCAACAATCCTACCCAGGAGAAGAGCTGAAAAAAACCACCACAGTATTATGCAAAAAGACACCAAAGGACAGTTTAACCACAGATGTAAAACAAAAATTTTGCATTAGAGAGCCTCCTTTTTTTTCAATTTACAGTTATCAAACAGCACTCATTTACAGCAAAATGTCTCTACCTAACTCACTGGGAGGAGGGAAGATTGATTAGCACTGGGATAACACAGGTTGGCTTAAAATCCTAACAACCTTTTGGTAAGGGCCTCTGAGGACTTCAAGCAGAGTTTGGAGATTAGAGTAAGAGAAGCTTAAAAGAACACTCTGAATACCCAAAACAGCAGGTAAACAACAAAAAAAAACTGCTTAGAAATTCCTAGAATGTAGAATTTGTGTTCTCTCTGTGACAGAAGAGACTAACTACCATACGTGAGGCAGGGTAATAAATACATTAGCAACACATCAACACTTGAGAGGGCTCCTTATATTTCCAGCTTGCATTAATGCATCACTCCTGCTCAGCTCACACAGTTATTTCACAGAGAAATGTCATTAGCTTTTCAAGAGACACAAAATAGAAGGGCATTCCCTTGAACTCGAGTCAATTCAATGATATAAGGTATTATCCAGTAATAATCCATTTTTTTGTGAAACCTCAAGATATCCAACTACTATTACATGCAGCTGCTCAGCAGACAATGCCAGACAATGTTTATACCTTAACAAATTATTATGTGCATTTTCCATTTTCTACATGATCCTCCACCGAGTTACATTCCTTTTTAAAAATTGCAGCTTTTCAGTTACTGAAAAATTTTGATTACACCAGACAATAGCACTGAAGTAATACCTACCAAGGAAAACACAAGCAGACTAGTGAAGGAAGCTTACAAGATCTGAAGCACAGTTCCAAGTCATGCTCTGGTTTCACATCACCAGCATCTGACAGTGAACCCAGCAGCAAGCAGATACAATTCCATGCTTTCCAATTCAAACAACTTCAAAATACCTCCACTGGGTCACCCAGGTTGAGACAGGCAATGGACTGACGAGACACAAGCAAATTTAGGTCACTGGATGTGGTCCTTCAGTCTGCTATTTCATTTGTTGCAGAGGATGAGGCACAGAAAAAAAGCTTCTGGTGTATCTCCCAGCAGGCAGACAGCCTTCATCTGTGGGAGGTATTAACATCCAGCCATCCAAGGCAGTGGAGCATTAATTTATGGAGCTCTGCCTGGAGGCCTTGGGCTTCTTGCATGGTTATGTCCCAGACCTTTATATTTACTTTTTTGAAGACATTTTACATAGATCCCACTTTTTTTCTTCTAATCCTACAACTAAGAGTTATTCGGCAGGTGGCTTCTATTTTTTTGCAATGCCTTACAAGAAACATAAATACAGAGGTAACAAAAAGGGGAAGCACAACCTTCACAGCATCTCAACATGAGGAGGCAGATTTTTGACTGAGAGGCAAAGTGCTGCACTATGAGGCAGCCACAGAATTGAGCCCAAATCACTCTTGCACTGCTTCCATAATATTGTATCTATGCATCAACAGCATACTCTTGCTATGGGGAAAGTGTAACGATAACAGAACTTTCTTCCTAATTCATTCTGGAGATGTGGTGATTGGAGAAAGGGGGTGCTGTTCTCTGTGGCTGGCTATGAGACAGACAAGGGCTCTCCACATTATGCAGTGAGGACAGGGGTCAGCTGCATTACTTAAAGTGTCTGTAAATTACACTTTTCAATTAGAAGCTAATAAGCATGTCATTACTAGTAAAAATTGTTGGAATGACCTTTGGACTGTTTTTTTGTCTGGTGAATCCCCAGAGGCATCTTGACTGAAGGAATGAAAGGAGAATGAGCATAGGTAGACGCATGATAAATAAGAACAATTATCACAGTTATCATCTGATAAATAATGTATTATGATTTCCCATTAATCCATCCCAAAACACCTTCTTCAGGTAAAAGCCTGGAGCACGACTTCCTTTTATGCATCCCTGCTTACTGTCAGGTATTTGCACTAAAGGAACATAAAAGGAGTGTTTACTTGGAAGCAGAGAGTCGCCTCTGCATCCTTGATCTTTTCGATAAGGAAGAATGAATTATCGCCCTCATAGAAGCAACAAATTGATTCTTCTGACTCACTGCTGCATGTTTAAGTATCAGAGCCCCATTACAAGAAAAGGCACTAAAGGCTCTGACTCTCGCTCAGAAAAGACTTCAAAGCACTTCACATATCAGAGAGATTATTCTCCTTTTTTTTCATGGGTAAGTCCTCTAAGATACAGGACAGGTAGCCCAAAGGTTTCCAAATTCAGTGCCTGAATAGCAGAACTCACACTCACAAGCAGGACAGCCTGCCCTGGATTTTCTCCAGAGACTCCCATGTTTGCTGCTCCCCATCCCAGCCACCAAGATGGAAAATTGCACAGACAACCCATTTTCCTTAGGGTACATCAGCTGCTGCCACACAGTCAGCTGACCTGTAATTGATACAGGGATCAGGGGCGCCAGGCTATAGCAGGTAATTTCTGTTCCTGTCTAATTTTATGCTGTCTGCATTTGTGAATGAAGCTGTTTGCTTTTTTCGGTTGAGTTTCACCATTCATATTAGATAACCAATCCTAAGGGAAGCAGCTGGATAATATCAAAGAAGAAGTCAGTACCAAAGCCAGCACAAAACATTCCTGTCCCTGTCACGGTTATCTGGCATACAGATTTTTTGGAATGACATTCACTTGAATTCTGATTAAGCCCAGAGTAAGAACTAGGTAGAGATGAGGGAATTTTGCCATGTGTTGACTAATGAAGGAAGATAATCAGGTATTTGAAGGCAGACGGCACTGAAAAAGCAGATGGGCAGGTCCCTGTTGAGAAACACTTTTCTTCTGTTGCTCCTTGCTTCTACTTTTATTCTCACAAAATCCAGCTAGGGAAAATACTGAAGCAGAATGAAGCAGACATCACTAAATGACAAAATGAGGGGGTGGAAGCTCTGGAAAGAAGGAAATGTGATCTGGTAAAGTACTAAAACCTGAGCAGTTCTTACTCAAGGCGCACTATGTCTCCAGGGAAGTTCTGTGCCTCACAGCTCTGACTGTCACTGATGGGGTTCAGCAGCATCAGCTGGGATCTGACAGTGCACAGCATCTCCCAAGAAATGTCCAGCACCCATATAGTCAAGCTGGAAAGAAAGTAAAGAGCATGAAAAGCTATTTGCAGTACATGCATGTGTACACACACACAAAGAGGAAATGACCACAATGCAAATTAAAAGATAAAAATGACTTTCATAAGATAAAGAACTGATGATTAAGAGAGGTAAAAAAAAAAAAAAAAGAAGTGTATAAAATCATGAAGCAGGTGCTAGTCCTGCTAAAATGAGTCCTAGAATCAGACTGTTTTTAAAGATACAGTAGAAAGAACAGCTACTGGAAGGAATAGCTAATGAAAACTCTTTGAGAACAGGCCCAGTCTCAAAGGACCGCAGTGAAGGAAATAAACTCTCCATCTTTAGGAAGGAAAACTTAACAATGGAAAAGACCAGGACATAGAAACTCATATTTCAGCCATGAGCAGATGTGCAGCTGCAGCAACTTTGAAGTATATTGGGAGAAAACAACAACAACAACAACAAAACTGGACAGAAAAAACCACATGACCAATTTTTTTTTTATAACTTTATAAGGGGGTGGGAGGAAAAATACTGCCCAAACTCTTTTACCTTGCCATCCTGACTTATTACCAGTTAGCTGCATTACCAAAAGCATCTTCTATCATTCCTTAAGGTAGAAAATATTTATAAATTACCAGAAGTAAAACTTATAAGAACTCTATCTCCTTATCTTTCTGCCTGTCCTGTACAAGCCATTGAACACCTTGGGATTATTTAAGTACTTTAATTTCGATTTTCAACATCTGACGTCCCACAGCACTTCCATTTTCATCCGCCTCAAAATTAATGACACAGGACAGTGGGCGATGCTGTCACCAGCTGCTGAGACAGCAAGGAGGACACAGCATTCCCTCAGATACTCTGGTGTTAATTTGAAGTTTAATTCCAAATAAAGTATTAAAAGCAGAAGAAAATAAAAAGAAACTTGGAGTAAATAAACCCACAAAATTATAGATTAGATATTATCCTTTCTTACAATGGATTGAGGATTAGAAGAAAACTAAAACTGCAACCTTTTTCATAAGACCAGGACTTCCAGCATCTCTCTGCTTCAGTATGTAATTCTAAAGTGAGAGACATAAAACTTGTTTGCATCATAAGAGTGAGCTTGGAAAAATATGTTCAGGTGCTACCAGCTGGGTAATGGTAGGTATTCCCTTAGCTCAGGTGGATGTGACCCTCCAGACTGCAACCACTGAAGCAAGAAACAGGATTTGGTCTGATCTGCTTGGTACTCCTGACATCATCTGCTCAGCAACTCTCTCAGCACAAGCTCTTCCAGTAGCTTCAGGCAGAATTCATTATTGCTCTTTTATGCTGGTTTGGCCAATACTAAAAGACTGGAAAATACCTATACAGATCTAGAAGCACTGCAGGTGACAACTCTGCAGCCAGTTGCACTTCTTGCCTCACTGCCTTTTCTTTTCCTCTATGGTCTTTCAACCTGCCTGTCAGCCAGCTTGCTCTGCTTTTGTCACAACTTTTGAAACAGAACTTTGAAATGCTGCTGTCCAAGCATGGCAGGTTTCAAATAGTAAAGGGATGTGAAACTTGAAAGCAACATTTATTAAATCTCTGTATTATTTCAGCCAATATGTAAGGCCAAATAGAGTTGACGTCAAATGTGAGACACTGTATATTTTTGGATTGCTCCCAGATTGCTGCTGCATCCCAGAGGTTACACCCTCCTGGTTTTCTGTGACAGCTTAACAGAAGGTCCTGAGATCTACAAAGCAACAGAAGGAGCAGGGCATCTCCAGCTCTGCCCCTCGTCCCATGACAGTCCACCTCGTGGCTGGGGCCATGCTAGGAGCACAGCTCATCGTGCCTTGTGGGTCTTCACAGCCTGACTGCTCTGAAGATCGCTGTGGCTGCACGTGAAGAACGGGCTCCTCCAAGTATCATCTCTCATTCACGTTGTCACTAGAGAATTAGGACAATTCAAACTCAGACATCCTAGAAACAGCCTGATGCACTTTATCAATTCTGCTTGTGTTAAACAAAGCTCACTGGTCGAGTGCACACACCAGTTAAGAAGAAGCCAGGGTCCGCGAAGCAGGGTCCACACACACCACCTGCTAAAGGTGAAACGATAAGCATGGGACCTAATGCAGCTGCATTCACTCACACAGAGACATGGTTTTCATTATGCTCTTTTCTACGTAAATAACCACGCATCACAGAAAAACTCATCCTAGGTGTGTGTAGCACCTAAGTGGGGGGAAAACAGCTAGAACATCTCTCTATTGGCAAAAGTTATCAGTGGTGGGTAGAGAAGGGGGCATCAGCTGCTTTTCGTGTTGAAGACAGCTGAGAGTGGCCTGATAAATCAGTCTGAAAGTTAAATATTTTGAGGATGTGAAGAACACTGTTTTCTGACAGAATGCGGTGCCAGTGAGGAAGGGGCATTAAATTTATCATTTATATCATCCTATATAAATATATTTGGATTGTTCTCCTTAATCCTGCAAGACTAAACCATATAACTGGTTGCATAACTACACCTAAATAATCTGTCAGACACAAACCAATGACCAGGTCTGGGACTAGTATTGCATTCAGTCATTCCCAGACTATCCTTCAAGAAGGAGTTTGTAAAGCAAGGTAAAGCCATGAACCTCATGAACCTCATGACTCAAGGGGATGATCTCCTTGATAAACCTTTTCTGAAGCTTCCATTCAGCCCATGACATCAGTGCAGAGAGTGCACTTGTGCCTTCTGCTTTGGTCTTCTACTGACACCATCATCCTATTAACTGCTACTTTCCATTAACTATGTGTTTTACGTTTACTGCAGCGTTATAGAGAAAAATTTACGGTTATGTCTACTATATTAACAGCTTGCATCTGATTTAGAAGTATAGGCCAATCCTACCATCACTGGAAACTTAAAAGTCATTATTCTGTTATCTCTCCATTTTTAACAAGGTTCATCACTGTAAACATCCACTGCCCTCCAGCAGGGTATTGAATGATGCAAAAAGGTTGTCTGCTTTTCATTCTGATTGTAAACCGATGAATGGGATTTTACTTACTGAGTCATTGGGTTTGGGTTCACTTTTCACACTGCTGCCTGCATGTTTGTTATTGAAAATGAGCTCTGCCCAGAGCAGCTGCTGGATTGCAAACTGTGGGAAACCTCTTGCATGGGGTTTGATGTGCTGTATTCCATATCTCTGGAGTCTAATTTAGCACATTTCTTTGATTCATGCAAGTTGTTCTTTGTTGGCACTGGATTTTAGGAAATTAAGAATCAAACAAAGACTAAAAACTATTTAAAAGAACAAAAAATAGAGTTTTGTTTTAGAACACACAGAAATCTCAAAATGAGCCTTCATTAAGAGTCACTGAAGATACAAAAGGGCTGATCTTTCAAAACAAGAGATTAGTGACGAACTTCAGGGTCAGGCATTTCAAAGACTTCAACTGCTTTCAAGTCACATATGCCAAATTTATGTGCCAAAGGTTTCATACCTCCATCACTTGCAGAGAAGATAGAGCTGGTGAGACAGCTAATGCCACCTGATGAAGGCAAAATTAATTCAGTTTGGCCACACTGTTTTACACACGACTGTGTGAACAAACTCCATTGCTCCCGTATGTTTGGAGAAAATCTTACCAACACACAAGTGAACTACAAGTGTACCTGCCACAACCTAATACAATTTGAAAGCCCTGCTAGGAGGCTGAATCAGCAGATGAAACCATCTAACTTGCCAAAACTTATTTGACTGAAAGACAGCAGCACAGAGTAAATTAGCCATCTCAGGGCTCCATATTGCTGCAGATAGCCTGTTTCCAGCATCTGAGCTACCCAAGTCTGATGGGTTTATACCACATGAAGGAGTAATTTTGCCATCAGGCATGCCCCTATTACTTTGTAGTAAGGGCACATAGGCATAGCAGTTCATTGCTGTCTCACACTAACTTCTGTTGCCAGTAAGGAAAGGAGTGTTTAGTCCTGAATCCCCTCATGTATCTCACACGTCTACTCTCTGGAGAAGAAAGGCACCTAGTATATTTGAATCAATCCCCTAGAGGGACTGCCTCCTTCTGCTGGTCTGTGGTCCAAGGCATAAAGTCATGTTTAAAGATTATACCCATCCCATTCACTTTCCTTAAGAATGAACCCCCCACTTCTCATGTTTTTTCTCCTGAGAGGAAAAATGACCTTTCATTGCTGAAAAATACAGTTGGTGCACAATTGCTGCTGAGGAGTCAAGTCCTCACTGCTTTGAAGAGGTGTGTGAACAGCTGGCCTCCTCTGGCTGCTGGAAAGCTGGAATAACTCATTTAGTGCTGCTTACACTACTTACTTTCTTGCTTTCAGCTGCTCTTAATGCATATGGGAGAGTAGCTATGACATTTAACTTGCCACATCAAGGAATGCCAGGCATAGTGTAGCAATAATGGGTTCAATATTACATAGGGACATACCAACAGCCCTAGGAGGCTAGGAAAAAAATCTTTTTAAAACATATAGTATGCCTTCATTACTAAAGTAGATCATGACCTTGTTTATGATACTCAATTTAACTAATGTAGCTCACTATTACTGTTGTTGCTCTGTTCAGAGATGTTCTTCCTGCTGCAATGTTTAAGAGGTTTGGCCAATTAAATCAGTTGAATAGCTAAGTATTCTTTGATGTCTGTTCACATACTTGCACATCTTCATTCCTAAACTAAAGCTGTGGTTACATAGTGGTGTGTGGCAATATTGTGCTTCTCTATTTCTTGCCTTTTTGTGACAAAAGGTGAGCAATTTGGAATTAATATATAATGAATGCTGTGATATTGTATATTGTGATAACAGGTCATAAAAGGAACACAGTACTTTGGATTACTGTAGGGATGCACAGGCTCTGTTTGGTTTTGGTTAAATGATTAAACTTTTGAACGTAACCCAGAGTATAAAGAGTACTTTACAAACATTAATAGCCAGGATATTAATGGCATATGTTAATTCTTCAAAGTACCTTCTTTACAAAGACAGGTGTCTGTGTATCAAAGCAGATGCCTGAAGAAACCCAGGGACTCCTGGAGTGTCTCAGGACTGGAGGTTCCTGCAGAGGGGAGTTATCCACTGCTCTCACACATCTGCTTCCACCTCAGTAAGAGCAGGGATTTTAAGGGAAATTTAGAGCCCGGGCTCTAGACATTTTTACTTGCTACCCTAAAAAAAATACTTTTATTCTGTGTTTCAGTATTTTTCTGCTCTCTCACCCTATCCTGTAGGATTGCAATGCCAATGGAAAGAGCCTTCCTCCATTTTGGATTCATAAAAGTGACATTTCTCCTCTATTATTTTTATAGTTATTGTAAGTCATATCAACTTTAAAATCTTATTTCAGTCAGGACAGCCTTAAAGATCCTACTGGACTTCCCTGAAAGTACCTGCAAGTATATTTATATATCATTCTTTCCATGATTAATAATTTTTTTATATTTCATTTTTTTTTAACTATTTCTCTCTTTTATAATCTGGCTGGCAATTCCATAAAGCATGTAAAGAGGAAAGAAGCAAGGCCTAGTAGCTTTAAAGTGTGGAATAATAAATATCTCCATTTAAAAAGCACTTTTCCTCTATGTGTCCTTCAAGTTTTAGATTCTGGAGAGTTTGATCTATTTTTAGCTCAGTTTAAAGGGAGACATTTTCTTGCCAATTACTGGATGGTCAACAGTTCAAAAGTTATTGACCAACAAGGAGAGCAATAGCACAAAACTCTTTCAGGTCTCATGACCCTCTCTCAGCGAAACGGATTCCTTTTGAGAAGCCCTGAGGATAATAAATTATATAGCAAAATAGACTCATTAAAACACTGTGGCTGGAGAGAGGACCCAAAAGTGCTGTAATGATGATAGGCTACATTTTAACTCTGTAATGAGCACAGGTCAGGTAGTAGCATCTAATTTACTTGGAAAGCAGTTGTTTGCATGTTGAGAACTCAGTTTCTCCACCAGGTTAAATACATGACTCCGAAATCTCTTGACCATTTAACCCCAGTGAACTCCCCTCACACCATTTACCTCCCTTACAATTAATTTTGGGATAATGTCAGGCAAATAAACATACAAACAAAAACCAAGCAGGCACCACTGCAGCTTTTCTGTGGCCTCTCTCAAAGAGAAAGGAGAACCAAAGGGAAGGGCTATTAAGGGAGTAGCAAAGTAAGCAACCCTAATTTTTTTTAAGGAAATTGCCTATGAAGTTTATATAATGCTGCAAGAAGGAGAAAATGCTGACAGCACAATGCAGAGTTTCTTGCTTTCCAAAACCAAGATTTGGGCAGTGGTGCACAAGCAGAATGGGATGCATTTGTTCTTCAGAGCCAGGGCAGTTCTCTCCTACTCCAGATGGGTCAACATCAGGATGGCAGCTGAGAAAAAGACCTAGGGTGTAGTGGCTTGGCACAGTGGGTACAGGCCATGGTCATCTTGGATGCCCCTTTTCCAGGTGCCAATCAATTTACAAAATGTCATTTCCTAATCCTTACAGTAGCCTAATTAAAACTGAAAAGCTTTCCAGGTTAGGCAGAAGAAAAGAAGAAGGTTTTCATAACCTATTGTCATCCCATGGGTGCGGGTTTTTATTTTGACAGAGCTTTAGGCGTTGAGACTGAAGCAGAGAAACAGATTTGTTGCTGCCCAGGCCAGACTTTGCCAGAAGGGGTGAGTTCATTTTTCAGACTTTGAAGCAGGCCCATTGAGGAGGTCCAAGAGACCCTAAAAAGGAATAAAGAAGAAATAAAAACCTTCATGTTCTGTTAAGAAAAAGCCATGGCCTTTTTCATTTCTCTGGGATTAAAAAGGCTTCCGTAATGTTTTTCAGTCCCTCCATTCATGCAGCGCAGGGTGACTGGACCTGTTTCATATCCCCTGAAACAGGTCCCTACAATTCTTTTTTGTGTGTGTGTAGTATTTCTTTCTTTGGACTGACAGAAGCTCTCTTCGAGGAGCATCAAGTCCTATGAACCCTTTGAGTTTGCTGAAACAAATCCATTTGCCATCCATAGTGCCAGGCAGGTGTATGGGAATCCTAAAATCCACTTACTTCGCACATTAAAAAAAATTAGGATTATTAATTTAAATACAGCTTTTCATCTTAAGGCACATTAAATGCCAGACTAAAGAGTTTTATATTGACAGTGACAGCAGGATCTTAGTTCCTAGGGCTGGCTGTAGGAGTTTGGCAGCTCAAGATGTCTTCCCCTTCCCGCCTTCAGTCATCCAAGTACTTCAGTCATCCAAGTACTTCTGTTAGTTTGCTATTCCAGGCACACATCTGTTTTACTGTTATGACAAGGCTTGCAAAAAATAAAGCAACTTACATGCATACTTTATCCATTTTCTCCAGGAATGGTTCTGTTCTAATAAAGACAGCTGGTTTTATCAAATCAGGGTAAAAATATAATAAGCCTAGACATCAGGGAAAATACACAGAGGACATCCTACAGAGCCTGTGCGACAGAGATCAAACACTACATCTCAAATTTGTCTACTGGCACAGTAAAATAATTAGAAATTTTGAAACTCAAAGGTACACTTGGATGTAATCTTCATCATATGGACCTACATAAGCTCACTAAAAGCAAGTATGTCCACAGAATATGCCTCTCCTGCAGCTTTTCTGCATGCAGTTGACATATTTTTTTGATAGGGTGTGTTTTCTCTCATTATTATGAACAGCATCAGGACTCCCTATTACTTACATAGTAGCTGTAACTCAGGTGATTTCAGTGGAGACAGAGCATATAACCATGGTAACAAGCCCAGGGCTGCCTGTTACTTTTATCGACCCTATCCTGTCTGTATAGATGTAAGAGGCAATGAACCTGTTACCAGCATTTACTCATCCCCCTCATCTTCACATCTCAACACCTCATAATCTTTAATGTACTTGCCCTCACTCTCTCTAAAGCACTTTTGATAGTTTTATCTCAGAGGTGTAAACTCGAGGAGCGGGATGCACACAGGATCAGTCTGTCTCTATCTCTCTTTACCATTTGTAAGGTAGAGACAAAAATCACTTCAGAAACGCGTAGCAGATCAGGAAATCAAACCCAGTTCTCTGTCTATCCCCAAACCAGGGTTGTCCCCAGGTTCCGTGTGCACGTCCCATGGCACAAGGGGCAGCCTGTGCCCCAGCCCATGGCCAGGCACAAGGACAGCTCTGAGCGTTTCTGCCTCTCGGAGGCAGAAGGGACCAGGCTTCTCAACACATCTCCATCCCAGGCAATGCCATTACCACCTGTTAATTCCCACAGGCTGCTGTGCAAAGGGGATGGCTGTCAAAAGGAAGCTGCCGTCACACAGCACTGGTATGTTCTTCTTCCTTTAGCATCTCCTCTCTTACTTCTTTGTCTTTTCTGTCAAAATTCTTTAAAATTCCACAGGAAAAGTAAATAACCAGTCCCAGTGCATTCCATCTCATAATATAAGCTGTAAATAACATATTCCCATTCATGCATATTCTCTTACTTGAACTTTATGCTGAAGGGCTTTATGTGCTTAAGCACTGTAAACGTAGATCTAAGACAGACTGTGCATAGTAAATAATTCCGTGCTGCCTACCTGGGCTGAGGAATCATTATACCCCCTGAGAGCAATTCAGTACTTATATATAATGATCTCATTACCAGGCAGCTATTCCAACTTTATCTAGATCTTATTATTTCTTGAAGCAAAAAAAGCATAGAAAGAGGGTTCAAAACGCCACCATCAAAATCAAATTCCATATTGAGGGACTTTGCTGCAGACCAGCATAAATAGGAAAAGAAAAAGGATTATCCTCCACCTAACTAAGTGGTCTTATCTGCCTTCACTGTCTCAATCCATACCTAAGGTTGAGACAAGCTGCTTCCTAAACCTGGTATCCAAGTGATACGGTGAAGTTCCCATCAGAGTTGTGCAAATGCAGCGTTGCTCCTTCAGTGGACACTGTGCCGATATTTTCCTTCCATTTCCATGCACTTACTTCTCATCTCCTTCCTTTTCTGTCCTCAGAGCTTCACTCTGAGTACTTGTATGTATAAATTCAAACTCTCATCACTGATTCCACACAGGCAACTGAACTGGGCTGAGGGAGACATGCTGAAAATATTCAGAGGACATGTATTTCTCTCCTGTACCCCAAAGGTCTTTTTCTACACACCAAGATCACGGTCTTTATTCTATTTAATTGTTAAACCAACAGCATTATTTTGGATTTTGCTCAAGTAAGCAAAAATACCTGATATCCCCAGAGGATCCTCAGCATTCAGCCTCATCAGGGTATTTACATTTGCAATCTCCCACCTTAGCCAGGTCTCTTTACCTTCATAATTATATTAATGTGTCACTGACATGCTTTCCAAAAGGTTCCCACACGAAATCAGGCCTTATCTTCCTTTTGCTCTTCTTTCTTGTTCTGTAAGCCTACAATAAGGATTACAACAACAAGAACACCTCGTGGTATGAGACAGATTCATTACAGTGTCGCAAATAGTAATGAGAATAGGGCAGGGGACTCATTGTGCCTCCTCATGACAGTCTCGAGATTGGAATTGCACAGCCTTCCTCAGAGCCAGCCATGGCAGCATCCGTCATTCCCCGCCAGCAACACGTACTGCTTGGCAGAGAGGAAAACACTTGTGTTGTGCTCCCAGTAAAAAAAAAAATAAATACAACTGGCAGCTAGTTACAAATTCCAAAATATTACTTTCTTACCTAATACATTAAGCCAAACCCATTTATTTAAAAAAAATCTCTGAGAAAAAGAATGCCCCTCTTTACAGGCACTGTGGCAACAGCTCACTGAGCCCCAGACAGATGTTCTTTTGCTGTAAGGAAAGCATAGATTTCCATTCAAGTAGTTAATGACATATATGAAGTGCTACACATGAGTATATTTCGCTCATCATGGTGGGTTCTTGGTTTGTTCATTGAGTTTCTTTTAGAAATTCAATCAGAAAATAGCAAATATCCTGGACTGATTTTGGTTTCCCCCATCTTCAGTTTCTAAGCTCTTCACTTTTTCTTGCTGTCCTGGTAAGCCTCAGTATCAGGCTTGGTTACAGTCTGAGCTGGGTGGAAACGGTCACCACAAGTAAATGAAGAAAACTTATAGTTTATTTACACATCTGGGAAAAAAAAAAAAAAAGAAAAAAGTGGAAAAGTAGAGTAAATCAACTGGCTCTTATAAAAAAATTGACAAAATTAGGGAAGAAATGGTAAAATGGCAGCCAGAAGAAAATTACACATAGAAATCATAACCTGACAACTGCAGCAACTGCAAATACATTCTTCTGCCCTCAGCTTAGAGAAGCAGGACTCCTGTCATAGTCTCTCTGCTTACATTCAACTAACCAAGTAATTCACCAAATCAAAAGCATCATTTTCATTATGACAGCTGGACCTTTAAGGCAGAGCTGAAAGTCCTATATATGATTCAGGGAATCCCAGAAAATTTGATCACCAAATCTGCTCACTCTACCCAAATGCTGTAAATTGTATGGTGTCTTTGTGAAGGAATGCGAGGAGCTGCCTCCACTGTCATTCACCAGCATCAACCAGCGGCACAGTGCTGCTGATCAGCTCCACAGTGATGTGGAAAAAGCACAGTAACAGCACCAAAGGGGAGGTAGAGACCAGGGCTGTTGGAAAGGTATTCCTAATTCAGCAGGCTAATGTCATGTACAGCCATCATCCTAATGGCTGGTAATGTAGTCTGGAATTAGACTGACAGTGGTTACAGTCTGTGTGCTAGTACTGAGCAAGCCAGATTTGCATTTTAAGCTCCAGTATACACTCATATCATTATATTGCTTTGCTTGTTTGTGGTTCATTACTTGTTCCTCCTACAGCAATGGCTTGGTTATTTCCCTGGGAAATAAGAGTGGGTTGTCAGTCTATACGACCAGGTTTCTCTTCGTTTCCATTAGGTGCTAATGCAGTAACAGAATGCAGTAATCACAGCTTTCCCTTGATGACTGTTCTCCAGCTTTACACAGAAACAGGCTGGCTGACTGCCTACAAATCTTACAAACAGTACTTACATTTACAGTAAGCTCACATTCTGTAACAAGTAGTCATAAATACTCCGATCAGAGTATTTATCGCAGCTGCAATATATTCTACACAGATTGGTAAAAACTCAGGTAACTCTTGTATGTTGTTATCCGTTAGGTTTCACTCCTGACTAAAGTCTCATATTGCAGATGGGATTATTGCGATATATCATGTGATACATCAGGCAAAATACTAAATGCAACCACCAGTAAATGGTGTCACCAGAAGAATCTAGTGCAAGGTATTATTATAATGTGTCTTGTTCACTACAACGCACAATTCATTTTATTCACTCGTGCAATTTTTCTTTCAGACATACATTATTTTCATCTAAGTTCCAAGGCTGGAAGAGGGAAATTGTTTTCATCTTTCATTAGAGATAAAGCAATACAGTTTGTAGCTTCCCATTCCTTCTATAACTTACTTGCTACAGGTACTGGACATCATTGGCTAGGAATGCTAATGAAGATGCAGTGGCAGAACCTGGCACCTGGAGCATGTGTACAGTGTTGCTGCAGGGCTTATCCTCCAGCAGTGAAGTGCGTACTAAAGCCTGCTCTGCACAGTTTCATTAGAGGAGTTATGGCTAGCAGAATTAATTCTACGTTATACCCACCTGTACTGCAATCACACCTTTGCTTGCTGCACAAATATACTTTTCAAAAGTGCCTATTTACAGGCAATGAATGTAACTCTAGCAAGGCAATGCAGATTGCCTCATCCCAACCCTTGGCCAGCCTAAAGATACTGCACAGCCCTTCCCTTCTTGGGAGACAATACAGGTTTCAGAACAAAAAAGCTTTGCTAAGGGCAAAGGTCCTTCCTTTACAGAGTACACATTTATCTTTCTCTTATTTTCTGATCTTACTATCTATATCTGCTTTATCTGTTAAACCCAAACTCAGCTGTATTCCAGCTTCACTAAAACCATCCAGCAGTGTATCTTTAGTAATCAGAAGCTCCCTTCCTAATTCTACTCCTTTGGGTAATGCACTCCAAAGTGCCCTTTATAAACTCTTTTCTTCAGCAGCTTTTGCTGCTCTTCTGGATCCCTTTTTGCTATAGGCAGTCTTCTTTGATTCTGTCACCTAAAAGCATTTTTCTGAGTGCCTGCATTCATTAACCAAGGGAAGGAAGTTGTGCATGCAACAATGGAACCTTCTTAAGTGAACTCCTATGTTTCTTTGATAGAACAGACTTCTTACAAACTTAAGATCTCGTGCAGCAAATCTATATACTCTCCACCAACTACTTATTTAACATTGGTTAAGGCAGCAGTCTGGTGATCCTTGTGAAATCAGTGTAGCACTGTAAATAACACGCATAATAGCACTTTCCATTAATGTTGCACTTTGATTTTCCTCTAGGTATCAACCACATGTCTATGTAGAACCATCACAAGGCAAAACTATCTCTAATGCATTCAGCTGCCTCCATCAACATTCACTTTTGCTGCATTTCAGAAGTATTTCCTCTGACATTGATATTTGGACTCCTCAACCTAAATAAATCACTGGGATCATACCACAGAAGAGAATACTCCTCTCCTTCTTCCCCTTTCTCGTACTTGTTTTTCCTATTCCTCACACATGTTTACAGAGGGTTTTATCCTACAGTCCTACTATTCATGTAGGCTGTTCCAGTACTAAGCTGATGCCTGATTGTTTTGTTGAATTCTCTACTTTGTTTTCCCCAGAAAATATGTGTCCAAAACCTGGGCATCTTGAAAACAACATAAGTCAGTGGAAAAGTTATGATCCTTCTGTCTTGACTATTCCTTTCACCCATTGCAACGGCGATATGTGACTTCAGCGGTAGACTGTCAGTGTACCTCAGGGTAGAATATTTATCCTTAAACAAAAAGCAGTCTTGTCTTTAGGTTTTGAGAGCCCAAAGCCAAGGAATACAGAAAAGTCTGGGCATTTCTGCTCTTTGCTAAAATGAAAAGACAATCAACATCAGGAACATTAGCGGTGGCAGAACACAAGATTGTTAAGTAGTGTATGAAAAGAAAACTACTCATCTGAATTGAGTTTTCAACTAGGGACCTAAGAGACCAAATTTAATCATCCACCTAAAATGATCACGCAAGTCAATGTTCCCTATTTCCCTTCAAAAGGGCAAAAGACTGATTCTCCTCCTTGCCAGTCAGACTCACAAGCTATGCTCTGTTCCACCAGCACGAGGTAAAACTCTTCTGAGAGCTGGTAAGAGTGCTCCCAAATACCAGCCTCGCCTTTAGAATCATGGAATCATATTACTGATTGGATTGGAAGGGACCAAAAAAACCTCATCATTCCAATCTCCCTGCGACAGGCAGGGACACAGTCCACTAGACCAGGTTGCTCAAAGCCCCATCCAACCTGGTCTTGAACACTTTCAGGGATGGGACATCCACAGCTTCTCTGGGCACATGGTTTTTCTGGGTAGTAGAGCTGTGGTGACACGTACGAAAGGAAACTGTGGGATGGGAGAACAGTACAGCCCAAGGCAAAGCCTACATACTCCAGTACATTATTTCATATTAAGCAGGAATAAAGGCTGCAAGCCTGACGTGAGCTGCTGTTCCCAGGATGATTATGACAGTGGGGCACACAGCCTGGAGAAACAGTTGAGTGGCCTTAACTCTGCTTTTCAGATGACATTCCACTCTCTTCTGGGGGCAAAAACCTTGAGGAAAGGACAGAAGGCTGGTCTTAGGGTTCATATGTCCAGTCTTAGCACAGAGAAGTTCCTGGCCATTTTATTCTTGCCTCTGTTTTCACAAGTGGCTATCACAAAAATAAGACACGACATGAACATCAAGAGAAGAAATTAAGTGTAAAAGGAACAACTCTCAGGCTTCAAGCTTCTTATTATCTCACTTTAAGTCCCTGTAAGACCCCTCTTCCTATCCCAGCTGGCTTTTAATTGCCTTATCTAGGGAGTCCCATCACTGTTCCCGTTCCTTTCCCTCCGCAGGAAGGAATCACAGCACCTTCTCTATATCATACCATCAAACGTTTCTGAACATTTCTCGAGGCAGGAGAAACTCTGCAGACTGAGCAGCTGACACAGACAAAGGGCATCCATAAATGACAAGAGCATTGTCCAAGACTGAGGAGAGGTGGATCTGAGGTAAAACACGAAGAAACAGCTGGAAAGTAGAAAAGAATAGGAATTACTCTTTCTACAAAAGACTATCCAGCTGTACTTTTGATGGTATTTTAAATGGAACGCACATGAAGGGAAAATGGTCAAAATACAGATTGCTTCAGCTGTAAGGTGGTTTCCATCCCAGTCAATGCAAACCTTTAGAGGAAAAAACACAGGTGTCATTACAGGTTTGTGTAAGAAATGTACAAGTGGGAAGGCTTACCTCACTTTGTCAGTTTATGAAGACGTAAAGCAGCTGGAAGGGAGAATGGGGAGACACTCGATACAACAGCTTTAGAAGCATGTCTTATTAGGTGTATAATTTCCACTCCAAACTCAAACTTGAGTCTGCCCATGAGCGAATCCATCTCCCACATCGCTGTCTGCAAAATCAGGCCCTACAACAATATAAAAACCAAGGAATGGACAGGAGAGGATATGAAAAACAGTTTTCACAGAGGACAAAATGCCTCCGGTTGATAGAGCTGAGAATGCACTGCAGTCTCTGGAGACAAATTCTCTCATACCACCTCTCTTACTGTGTCACAGAAACATTGTTTGCCTGGTTTTAGGTTTAAGATGAAGGCAAGAAAAGAAATACTTCAGTGAAACTCTGTGCCATTCATGGAAGGAGTTTGCTATAACTGCCATGTTAATTTTTGTATTACAAGGGAAACCAGCAAAGTATGTTGGGAATATTGGAAATAACACAAAGGGAACAGAGCATTTACAGTGTAAATAATTATGTTGTTTCTTGTGCATATCTCTGTGCCACAGCTGTATGCTTTAGCTTTGCCTGAGGACATCCTATGAGCCTGTACCCAGAGGTGCAAGTCTTGGTTCTGCACAGCTCAGGGAGCTGGATCCTTGGGATTATGGAGATGTCAAGCAAATAGGTACAAACATTTAAGAAGAGAGAACAGAACACTGGACAGACTGAAAGATAGAGTCCCTAGGAACTAGGAAATTTATTGACATCTCTCTGACCTTAGACACTCTGAAGTTGCAATATTTAAACCAACAGAAATCTTCCCTTCCCCTCCAAATGATACACCCAAGTGTGGCATTTATATTTGCCACAAGTCTAGGATGAAGTGGAGCTGAGTTCATGTTCAGCTGAAAAAACCCAGAGGGAATAAAAAAAACAACCAAGAAGTTTTCTATCTTCCTGAATCCAGTTCACTGTGCTGCTGCAAAAAGCAGCTCTGCCACACAGCAGAAGATGCAAAACAGAAGCAGGGATTTCATCTGCTGATGCTGTTCCCAAACTGTGGTCTGACCAGCCTCAGTCATAACTTGCTGGACTCAGACTCCCAGAATGAGCTTACCCACTGCTACCAGAAAAAAAAGGAAAAAAACCCTCTAATAATTACTTAATAATTTCTATTAAATTACTTGTAAAATTCCTGCCATTAAATATATTCAAATTTTGAAGAGCTTGTATTTGAAGACTTTTCAAGGGGACTTTTTACAAGGGCATATAGTGAGAGGGCAAGGAGGGAATGGCTTTAAAACAAAGAAGACAGGTTTAGATTGGCATCCTAGTTGTCCATCAATATGAATTAAATGGCAACTGCCTTTGCAACATACTCCCTCTCCAATTTCATCAACAGGATGTCACAGAATTAGCTTGAAGAATCCCAAATTGCCTCCTGCACTGTAGCTCCAAAAATATAACCAATGCTTTTAGAAAGGCTGTTTTCAAGCAAATCATGTATTATATTGTCTTTAGCACCATTCCCCTGCAAGATGAAAAGGAGGAGTTGTCGCTAATGGCTTTTCACCTATTTTTTCATTACTGTTGCCAAGAAGAATGTGCTAAAAGTAATACCTGTGATAAGAACAGGATGAAGCGTGGGTGGGTGGCAGGCATGTCTGTTTTCCTTCACCTTCATGAATATCAGTAATTCTTTCCATATCACATTATTATCAAGAGAGTATATAATGTCACCACATGGCTGAAAAGAAGTTCTGTTTCTCTTCCCATAAGTTTTTTTATATCCAAATTCCTACCTGATAGCTATTGCTGATGAAAAAAAGGGCAAAATCAAGTTTCAATTTCCCCTTTAACTATTTTCCCACAAATAAACAGATCTCTGCAAAAGTGTTTTTCTGCATTTGGCCACTCTTTCTCTGTGGAGCAGCATAAATACATTTTCGACAGAGGTAATCCTTATTTTTTGGCAAAGAATAGAGCCCTATACTGGCACTGTTTTACATCTTTTTCGGAGACATAGGACTCCATGTATCCTCAGCAAATTTGCTAATGACACCAAGCTGTTTGGTGTTGTCAACACACTGGACAAATGGGATGCCATCCAGAGGGACCTGGACACGCTTGAGAGGTGAGTCAGTGCAAACTTCGTGAAGTTTGACAAGGCCAAGTGCAAGGTCCTGCACTGGGCTGGGGCAATCCCAAGCACAAAGACAGGATGGGCAGAGAATTAGCCCTGGAGAGAAGAACTTAAGGATGCTGGTGGATGAGAAGCTCAACACGACCCAGGAATGTGCTCTTGCAGCCTGGAAAGCCAGTTGTGTCCTGGGCTGCATAAAAAGCAGTGTGACCAGAAAGTGAAGGGAGGGGATTCTACCCCTCTACTCTGCTCTTGTGAAAGCCCACCTGGACTACCGTGTCCAGCTCCGGGGCCCCCAACATAATAAGGATGTGGGCCATGAAGATGACCAGAGCACTGCAGCACCTCTCCTATGAAAACAGGCTGAAGGTTGAAGTTGCTCAGCCTGGAGCAGAGAAGGCTTCAGGGAGATATAGTAACACCTTCCAGTATCTAAAGGGGCTACAAGAGAGCTGAAGAGGGACTTTCTACAAGGGCATTTAGTGACAGGACAAGCGGGGAGATGGCTTTAAAATGAAAGAGGGCAGGTTTAGATTAGATATTATAAGAAATTCTTTACTGGGTGGTGGAGAACAGTTTGCCCAGAGAAGTTGTGCATGCCCCATCCCTGAAAGTGTTTTAGGCCAGGTTGAATGTGTCTAGCAGGAGGTGTCCCTTCCCATGGCAGGAGTGTTGGAATGAGATGGTATTTAAGGTCCCTTCCAACCCAAACTATTCTATGACTCAATGCCTCATACTAGCAACCCTGCATTTCCCTGCAACCGTCACATGGCTATCTTGGTGAGTGCACACTAAAAGCTTTGCTTGTCCATTTCTTTCAAAGAATCATAAACAGTGGGAATATGCTAGATATGAAAAAAAAAGAAGTAGAACAAGGGAAAGAAAAGGGCCTTCTCTACTGAAAATGAAACCTTACATTTCAGGGAACAATACAGCATGTACTCTGCAGGATGCATTATGAAGCCCTTATTTGCGTGTGGGATTTATGATCAAGTTCCCTTACAAGGATCCCTAAGCATTAAACAATTTGAGTTACAGAAATCCTCGCATAATGCCCTTTTCAAAAGCCTTTGCTGCCATCTCATGGCACATTTGGAGAAAGCCGGCACAGCTCTGGCTTTGCGAAATGCCACAGCTTCATCAGGCATTCACAGCCCCTTTTTAACACACTGACAGCCCCAATGTCCTTCAGAAGCAGAGCCAGGAACACCACACAGTTGCTGCACGGTGATTAAATACCTCCATTCTTGCTCGTTAAATATGTTAAGATTGTGGGGAGTACGACTAAACCTAGGGGCCTTAAATGAGCAAGTAAATGTTCAAATAAAGGAAAAGAAGGTGTCAAGAACACAAGATGATGTTGTGTTCACAACTATTTTCTTTCCATTTACAAACTCTGAAATGAATGACCTAATGAAACAGAGAAAAAAAATGCCATCATATAAACACAACATAAATAAGAAACAACTACGTTTAAACTATTAAACGCTTTGAAAATCAAAATAAAAATCATTAATGGAAGAAAGGTACTCAAAAATCAGCTGTCAAATTGTATCTAGGATAGACATGAGTATGATATACTCCTGCTGCTGTCTGCTCCTATGGTGTTCATTAGTGTGTAATTAAAATGTTTCTGTAAGGTTCTCACATGGCATCTCCTAAGGATCTCAGAGCATTTTTTGGACCTTGTGCTATTTTTGGACAGCAGGCACCCTGACACAGCACAGCAGAGAACCCAGATTTCCATTCACATTTCAACATTTTACAGTCAATATTTCAGCCCAGAAGTTATGACTGAATTGCTGGTGAATTAAGAGGATTTCTCTATATATACATATATCTATATCTATATATATATCTTGTATATACACCTCACTGAAATCTCAGCCCTCACAAACAGTTCTGCAACAGAAGCTGGTTTTGAACAAATATTCATGAGGACTCACACCCCAATGTGGCACTGAATCTGGTATCTGCTGCCCATCTGCCATATGGCACTGACCACAGCTTCAGCAGCTGCGTGTCCCCTAGTAAAATCCTACTCATCCTTTTCCCAGGCAAAAGGTTTCTGTTACTGGAAAACATTTAAAAAAAAAAAATTCCCATAGAAAAAATATATCTGTAGAGATTCTCCACTCCAATTGCTTTGCTTGAAGCTTGGACTTGCTCTTCTACCTGTTCCTTCAAAGCCCACTGTATTTTGATAAAGGACATCAGTGGCTGCAAACTCTTTCATCAAAGAGGCATTAACTATTTAATTTTACAGTTGTGGCTCTTTTCCACAAGGAATACAGAGAATTCATTAGTAATCACACATGAGAGTGCATCCACCTACATGTTCCTCTCCTTTGGCGATTGTGTAATCGCACCATCATTTCTTATCAAAGAAACTTTTCCCTTTACCTGTGTGCCCTTTATCTCTCAGGAAAAGAGGGAAACACTAAAAACACACTTGTGTCAGGGGTTGCTCTGGTTTCCTTTAAACAGCAAGACACAGGGCATGTGCAGAGAGAAATTCTATTGTAATTCTGAAACCACGGAAAGTAAAACTCCTAGGAAAAAAAAAATATTCCAGTCGGCAAGTGACAACCACACGCTACATGGCGGGGGAGAAGTTGGACCTTCAAGCTGTCGCTGTTCTCTCTCTCTATACATCGCTCCTTCTCTCGCATTTTTAATTCCTGCTTGGCATTTTGTTATTAGTCCCCACACAGTAAACAACGGGCTGCAAATTCTGGCAAAATGAACTGCTGAAAGGATTATTCATCCCTCTGCGAGAGTGCTCTGAGAGAGGAGAGCTACATGTTCTGCATTCTGTGACTAAGATACAGTCCCATGTGTTTTCCCTGTTCAATCAAGTGTGCGAAGAACTGTCACAATAGTCCTTGATGCCAAGGAAATAAAATTTAGGGTAGAGTGGGAAACCTGAGTTGCATTTTAATGGCGTTGCGTTTGCACCTGTTTTTCTCTACTCTTTGTTTATTTTGTTCTTTTTTAATCTTTATTGACAATTCATTAAAGCTTCATCATCCCTCTCAACAGCAAAAGAAAAACGAGTTGTTATTGTACCTGTCTAGATAATTGTTACTGAATTGTTGTCAAATTCTTAGAAGTGGCTATATATCTTTCATGTCAGACCGCTGGGACTGATACAAAAACATTTCCAAGCTTCTGCAGGGTTTGGTGGTTTGTTTTTTTTTTCCCCCTCGCCTTTAGAAGACGATATAAAAAGAACAAATAAGTCAAAATGATAAATTATGACAGAAAAAAAATGAGCATTTGAATTGCTTGATAATAGAGAAAGAATGGGGCTTGAGGGAAGATTAGAGCAGTGTCAAGCAAGAACAGAACTGAAAGTTATTTAAAAGTGATAGAAACCCTCTAGGATCTGCAACCCCAACATTGTTTCTGGTTGGAAATTCAGTTTTCAGAAGCTCCAATTAACCTTAATTGAATTCTACCTTAGCAGTGCCTAGAATTTTAATTGACTGTGAAGGTGATAATAAATCTCTGTTCAAAATACAGCTTGACCATTAGCAATCACTTGAAGGGCCCAACAAAGTGTCCCAGAGAAGGGCCTGCTTCTCCTGCATGCAAGGCTGCCTCTAGACCATAAGACAAACATTCACTTCCCAGCAGAAAAAGCCAGTCCTGCAGGGAGTGATGTTCTCCAGGCTGATAGCTATGAGTAACAACCAATGACTCCTACCACCAATATATTTGTGTATGTTCTGTTGACAACATCCCTAAAGACTGTTTATTCTTCTCTTACATTTGGGTTTAATGCTGGGTGTTTAGCTTCTACTTTAAACACATTGACTTCCTTGCTTCTCTGGTGCTGGCCTCCACTGCTTTCATGCTTGTCTCTCACTTTGCTTGTTCCCTTTTAGGTCGGGATACCTTCAATCTGACATTCAGCTCTTCTGGAGATCTGGTGTTTGCAACAATCTGTGAGGTCACTGCACTCATGGTTTTGAACTGCAATGGCTTTCATGTGCCTAATTCCTTGTGAAAACCTGCCCAAACTGGGATTTAGACAGGAATGACTGACTAAAATCTGTGAATTAGGATGATTTGGCTGACTCCATGAAATTACTAGTAGAGGAAGCTGGGCAGCTGAGTGACAGAGCTAGAAAACATGTTAGAGGGAAATCAAGCTTGCAAGCAGCTGTACCAATCAAAAAGGCCAGTAAA
The DNA here is from genome assembly GCF_001604755.1 of Lepidothrix coronata. Classification (NCBI taxonomy): domain Eukaryota; kingdom Metazoa; phylum Chordata; class Aves; order Passeriformes; family Pipridae; genus Lepidothrix; species Lepidothrix coronata. The sequence continues at coordinate 2,222,758 of NW_016690262.1, forward strand.
GAAAAGAAGCAAGATTGGGATAATATTAAGAAGTTTTAATAAACCAAGACACAAAGGGAAATCAGGCATTAGAGCTAAAACCTTCTTGAAGATCAAAAGGGGGCAAAGAGGAGACAGAAGGAAGCTAAGTGACTCCAGTTATCTCACCTAGAGAGAATCTGGCCCATCACCCAGCTAGGACTTAGGCAGAGAGAGCTCAGAGAGAGGTGGAAATGAAATGCCAGCAGCGTGGAGAAAGACAGTTTACAAAGCAAAGTACAAAGCATTTTAAGGATGAGCCCAAAGCTGAGCTCATTCACGGTGTATATGTGGTACAGAGGCACCAAGACTCCCTAAAGCAAAGTACATCCTGGGAAAATAAGAACTACTGCACCAACCAGTGAGCAAGAGACAGTAATAATTCTCAAGTCCTCTGTGTTATCACCTCACCTTACAGCGGAGGATTTTCCCTTTAAGAATTGGGACTTTGTAAACTGTTAGCAATGATACCTCCTCAAGTCTCACAAATGATGGCACTGTCACTGTACTAGACAATGGAGGCAACGTTTATTTATTATTTATTAAGTATTTATTTTTTATTTATTAAAATATAAGTTTCCTACAAATAGGAGATTCAAGACAAGGATTGATTTGTCCTGTACCACCTCTCAGGTAAGTAATCAAGCTGAAATCAGACCCAAGACATCTCAGACAGCAGCACATGTCAGCCAGGATCCACACCTCTTCCCAGACAATAAGTAGATGCTCTGTAGTAGATAATGAACCTCAAAACTCTACATTGAGCCTTAATTTTCCCTTTCCTAAAAGAGGAAGGAAGACTCAATATGGCCCCACAGTGGAAAGGTCTCTCTCTTCAAAAGATTGATGGGTAAAATTTAATCAAAAGATTGGGGGCAAATATTTAATATCCTATATCCAAGGTGGCACTATAAAACAGGCCATTACAGTGAAAGCTCTGGAAATGATCAAATGAGTTACAGACAAGTAGAGGATGCTCCAGAGTGAGAGTTTGGAAAGTGGCTGTCAGTAGAAGTGGAGGGTGAAGCTCATGACAAGTTGTTTGATGTTACATTGAGCTCTTGGACCCAGAGCATCAGCAGTTTCCCTATATACTGATTTTATGATGTTTTTCCACTTGTCTAAAGCTCGAGTGCTTTGCAAAAGACACTGTTTTCCCTCTTGCCCTTGTCAAGAATGCAGGATGGTGTTGCAAGCAGAGACCTCTGCCTGGGTATCCTCCACTCCAGCCATCGCCATCCCTCTTCACCCTCAGGAAGCTGCCACTTAAGTCAGCCACAGGCAAAGAAGACAGGCACCAACAGGCTGGGCGTGTTGCTGCAGCATGCCAAGAAACAGGAAAGCCCATCAATCAGTTTGCACAGCCAGGGTAGGGACAACAGGAAAAGCCAGCCATCCCAATGCTCACCTCCTCCACCAGTATAGGAGTGCCACCATGATGGGTCAGGGGACTAGACATCACACAAGCGGTGGCAGGAGGGAGGGCAGCAGTAAAACAGTGCAGCCTGCGACAGTTAAGTGGTTTTCCCGACCTTAAAGCTCTGCAAAGGCAGTCTAGGAGGGAAAAGCAATTTTCCAGTTGTTTTACTTTGTGCTGCATAAAAGGGTGCCAAGGATGTTCTCAAGCCTCTTTCAAACCTGCCAATTTCTCCCCAGAGATTCAATGTATTTTTTACCTACCCTATTTTTCTTAGAAGGAAAAAGGGGCAGAGGAAAAGGATTTCAGCTATTCCTACTGAAAACTGAGTGGTATATACACAGCCTCTATCAGGTGTTTTGTATGTTTTTCTCACCTCTTCCCTAAATCCCAGAGACAAGAACAAGAGCTGTCTCTGCACACTTTGGCTGCTCCTTTGAGAGATGAGACAATTCTCTTGGGAAATAGAGCAAAGAGCAGACTTCATACCCCCAGTGTTTCTGATTTTACAAAGACAGAAGGACATCTGCTAGTTTTTCTCATGTATCACAAAGGATACATGTAGCAGGGACTTGTCCTCTCCTCCTGTTTCTTTTAAGAGTCTCTCAGACCTCAAAGCTATTTGTGTGCAGGACAAGCCAAGGCACAGATGGGCAGTCTAACCCACCATGCATTAAAGAACATCATGGAGGTACAGGCCCATTGGATGAGTGATCAGGGCAAAAGCCCTGACAAGAGATCTGGGGTGTCCTGGGCTTTGGACGAGCATGGGAGGGAAGGGCACAGGGCCAAAAACACCAGGCAGCGCCATTTTCTCTCCCCATTCCACGGCCCTGCTAGCATCCAGAATCCTCTTTCTCCAGGCAGCATTGTCTTGTCAAATATCCAGAGCCAAGCCAAGACAGCCCTCAAATATTACTATATGACTCCATTTTATATGGTATCTTCCATAGAGCAGGTTATTATTTTTCTGGCAATTCACTTATGAGCTACTGAGCAATAGGAAGATTTTCCCCTTGGATGGTAACACCCATCATTTTGATGGTAACAGCCATACACACACACAGGTATATCAATTGCATCTGCATAGCACCCAAATTCAGACCTTTTAATAAAGGTTTTGTTGTTGTTTTGCCGAGCATACCAAGGATGTCTCTTTTAAACTACATCTAGCTTGTTTGGTATCATGGATGGTCTATTTCTCCAGCAGTAAAATATCCACTCTGTCATGAGGTTCTGAGTTGAAATCAATCCAGAAACACAATGTTAGTGCAATAATGCCGCACTTTGCCAGGATAAATCATTGCTTACCTCACCGCAAGAGCAGCTCACGCTGCATCCAGTCACCTATTTGGAACACATTACTCCCTATAATCAACAGCACAGCTCCCTTCCCTTCCTACATGGGAAAGTGCATGATCTCACACCCCCCTTTTAAGCATCCCTGGATATCTGATGCTTAACTACAAGGGTTGAATAATGGAGGCAATACGTCTTCAGCGAGGAAAAATGACAGTCAGAATAAGAAGACTAAACCAATTCATCACTTAATGCAAAGCATTATTTTGCTGCAACCAGAGCATCGCGCCAGGATTGATTACAAACAAGATGACACCTCCCTATGGACTGTCTGCTGTATTATTATAAATAAATACCCATTCATTTTGGAGCCTGTATTACTGTGGAGAATAGATTATATCTCAGGTACACAGTAAATATCCCATTGAGTACAATGTCCCTTCCTCGCCAGCAAATGAGTTTTGTCCCACATAACACAGTTTTGTAAACAAGATAAGGGAATAGAGAAACACCAAGAGATGGGGAGATTTGCAAAAAAAAAGCTCAACTGATAACTATTTCCATGAAGGACATGCTAAAAATTCAGTGACTTGGTGTTGGAGAGGAGTCAAAGCAGGAGAGGCAGTTGCAGAAAGCTTGTCCTTGTTTCTGAAAGGGAGAAAGCCCTAAAGGGTTTCCCAAGTCCTCCAGATGTCCCTGAGACAAAAGCAAACCCTTCTGGTTTCAAAGAGCTAGTGGTTCATGATGACCAGCTCTAATCAGGCATGCTGCAGCATTCAGAAAACTCAAATCACAGCAGTTTAAAAGGCTGCACTGCAAGGGAAAATCCTGGCAGAAATCTGGCTTCTCTTTATCTCCTTCCCACCCTCTGCTTGCTGATTAGATATCTCAGGGTGCTGCTGGAGCACTCTCTGCCCAGACAACCCTGCTCCCTGAACAGCCTCCCAGACAAGACGCGATGCTCAAATATTGGGGTTATGACTCGGCAAGAACAAGAGCTGGTTAAAGGAACACTGTGACAAATCTGTGTTATTTACTGACAATTTCTTTTACTTTCCCTAGGGGTTTTAAGCACTCTGCACCCAGAAGACATTATTTTATATCAACTGCAAGAGCATTGCCATTACCTCTGCTCTCTGTCCCTGTGTTTGGGGCCACTCCTGCAGCTCCCAGCTTCAGCAGTTCCCTGCTCATGTACTTTTGCTGCAAAAGAAATACCCTTTTTCCTCCCCCAAGGCTTCAAGTGCTTTGCAAGGACTGAGGCTTATTTGTGCAATGCTCTGCCAGCCTCACACAGCTGGTGACAGCCCCTGAAAATTCAGTGACTAGGGGGAAAAGGTAATGAAAACAGCTTTTATCAGTCTTCCATACATGAAGGAAGGGGTGACACCCATGCTGGGCCATCCTTACACACAGATGTAGGCTGGGAGCAAATATCACTTCCACGATTTGCAAGGGGATTGGAAGACTGGAAGTATTGCATCCAGCTATGGGGATTGCATCTCGTCACCTTCCAGGTCACCTGCTGCCTGGAGCTTGGTGGGCAAGGGGGAGACTCCTCTGAAAAAATTAAAGCTTCTCACTTCACAGGCATTTATTATGCCTTGAAGGGACTGGGGAGCTCAATGCTTCCTCACATTTTGGCTACCAAAGCCCAGTGGAGCCTGTGGGTGGGCTTTAAAAGTACAAAGAAATGGCTGAAAAGCCACAACAGAAGTGCTATTTGTCACCTCTCTCCTCTGCTCTTCCCTGCAATTGTATGACATCTCCTGACTTCTAAAAGGCCTCAGAATCCTGGTGCGAGAGGTGGGAGAATATTGACATTGAAAAGCTGCAATAAATCATAGAATCATAGAGTGGCCTGGGTTGGAAGGGACCTTAAAGATCATCTAGTTTCAACCCCACAGTCTGGGCATCAACACCTTTCGCTATACCAGGTTGCTCAGAGATTCATTCAACCTGGCCTTAGAGACTTCCAGGGGTGGGGCATCCACAACTCCTCTGGGCAACATGTTCTAGCACCTCAGCACCTTCACAGTAAAGAATTATTTCCTAATATCAAATCTAAACCTACTCTTAGTTTGAAGCCATTTCCCCCTGTCCTGTCACTCCATGCTCTTGTAAAAAGTCTTTCTCCATCTTCCCTGTAGGCTCCCTTCAGGCAATGGAAGGCCACAATTATGTCACCCCAGAGGTCATCTCTTTTTCAGGCTGAACAATCCCAATTCTCTCAGCCTTCCTTCATAGGAGAGGTGCTCCATCCCTCCAATCAGCTTGGTCACCCTCCTCCAACAGGTCCATGTCCTTCCTGTGGTGGGACCCCATTGCTGGATGCAGCACTGCAGGTGGGGTCTCATCAGAGGGGAGCAGAGGGGTAGAATCACCTCCCTCGACCTTCTGCCCAGGATGCTTTTGATGCAGCCCAGGACACATTTGGTTTCCGGGCTGCAAGTGCACATTGCAGCTCCTGTCCAGCCTCTCACCCACCAGCACCCCCAAGTCCTTCTCAGCAGGGCTGCTCTTGATCTGTTCATCCCCCAGCCTGGATTGATACCAGGGCTTGCCCTGACCCAGGTGCAGCACCTTGCACTTGGTCTTATTAAATGTCATGAGATTCCCATAGGTCCACTTTTCGATCTTGTCCAGGTCCCTCTGGATGGCATCCCGTCCGTCAGGTGTGTCAATCACACCACTCAGCTCGGTGTCATCTGCAAATCTGCTAGGGGTGCCCTCAATCCCTTCACCTACATCATTAATGAAGATATTCAATAACACTGGTCCCCATACGGACCTGTGAGGGACACCACTTGTCACTGATGTCTTTTGGGACTCTGAGCCATTGACCACGGCCCTCTGGATGCAACCATCCAACCACTTTCTTATCCATCTAGCAGTCCACCTATCAAAATCATCTCTCTCCAATTCAGAGAGAAGGGAGGTTGTGGGGGACCGTCTCAAAGGCTTTAGAGAAGTCCAGATAAATGGCATCTGTAACCCTTCCCTTGTCCACTGATATAGTCACTCCATCATAGAAGGCCACCACGTTGGTCAATAAATAAAATATATTTGTCACAAATGGTCAAGCTGTGTGGTTTTTCCCTCCTTTTTCTTTTCATTGACAGGATTGCCAGATCTACAGAAGAAACATATGAAAGAAACAGTTATATCTATAGAAGCCAGCTAGAAAAATCTTTGCCCAGATCTAGCATTTTGCACTCCCCCAATGCTCACATCTTTCATCCCTCCTTCTCCAAACGGAGTAAGTAAAAACCTCCAAGAGGCTTTTTATTTGGAATATGTCAAAAAGAGAAAAATCCTGGACCTACACCCTCTACAAAACAAATAAGAATTACCCCATTTCACAGATAAGGAGGCTGAAAAAGCTTTTTCAGATTGGAGCCAGATAGAACTGAAGAACTGTGAAAAATCAAGGAAATCATCTGGATTTGCAGCTGAAGCCTCTGCTTTGCTGTCCTTCCCCAGGGAGGCCTCACCCATGTGGGAGAACAGCTCTGAAAAGCAACAGTAGTGTTTAGTAATGTTGGCAGCAGAACATAAAGTGGAAACAAAAGCAGTATTTTAATTCCCATCTCCATCCTCTCCTTTTTTACATTTTCCTTCGCTTCACCAGCGGGGAAAATCTTCCCCATGCAGGCACAGAAAAAGTGAAGATAATCAGGCAATTTTCCATCTCCGATCAAAACGGCAACTTCCCCTTTGATTATCAATTCCAAATAAAATGAATATTGTTCCATTTCCTTTGAATGTGTTACGAAAAAGCTATTTCCGTTGTGTTTGCTGCCTTCCTCCCTACCTATTATTTTCACCCCAGGCCTTTCCAGACATCTTTCATAAAAGCATTAACTGATATTTATTCGACACGGAACTGCTCTTTCCATTTCTCTTTCAGTTTAACAGAACCCTACAGACCACGGTGAGGAGGATTTTGAGCAATCACACTGTTTCACATACCCTCAGTCTCTTTTTCTCTGCGCAAGAGAACACTGTTATGGAAAGATGAGGCATAAAACCCAGTGCTGGCAGCACCCTTCAGCTCCCCCTTCACATGGGGCACATCATTCCAGCCCACAGATGGTATCGGGGGCTCTGCTGTGCACTTACCAAAATTTAGGAGGGAAGCAGAGGCAAGTTCAGAGGTTGTACAGCTCATTGCACTACTGTGTAAAGTCGCCCCCCATAGCTCTTTCATGCTAATAAAAGCGGAATAGGAAAATTGTGCTAAATAGCTGATATGAGAACAGAGATAAATTGTAGTAAAACACAACGTAAAGTGCTTTGTGTCCCTATATGTGCTTCAGGAAAAAAAGCCACGGTTTGCATTAGATAAAGGATTTTGCTTGTGTCCTAGTAAAAAAAAAATAAAAGCCAACACACCCCCTTGCTGGTGTTATACTGAGGGTTTGGGCATCTGTCCCCTCTCCCAGTTGGACGGGGCTTTGAGCAACCTGGTCTAGTGGAAGGTGGAATGTATTGAAACTAGATGATCTTTAAGGTCCCTTCCAAGCCAAACCATGCTGTGATTCAGTGATAACTCCCCCATGGGGGAAGTGTAGCTGTTAAAGAAATCAAGTACACCAGGCATATCTATGGATGTAATCCAAGGCCAAAAGTCACATCCAAGGCCTTACTGAATGGGTAGGACTGCTTGGTAGATTTGCATCGGGGTTGAAGTGTTGGCTATTTCCAAACTTTACAGAACTCAGATGCCAGGAGATCAAAGGGAGCTCGATGAGTCCTGCTTCCCACACTCTTCCCAGGTAAATTAGCCAAATCACAGGAAAATAGTGAGCGACACACCACAAATAATCTCTGCTCTGCCTCCAGGACTGATGGTGGCAGAAACAGTCCACAGTCAGGCACAGAGGGATGCAATGCCCTGGGGAAGACCAGACAAGACCTATCCAAGTAGCCCACTTGCCCCTCTCATGAACATCTCACCCTGTGGCACCCGCACCCACCGCACAACAGAGTGAGGGCACCTGGGTTTTTATCCTATTTTTGCACGCAGAAATCAGTGTAATGAATGAAGCTGTGTGTGCCATCTCTTAGGGGTGAAAAGAAAAAAAAAACACCATGCAGATCTGGCATGGCAGTGTGTTTGTATGCTCCACTACCTGCCAAACCCAAAGGAAGCAATATTCCCAGTGTAGCAAAGCCCAGCTGTCAGTGATCTCTTCCAAGATAAAATCTTTAAGGAAGCAAATTCTGTAATTTCAAGCACACCTGTGATGCTCAACTCACACCAGAATGGAAATAAAAAGCAGTAAAAGCCTGATTTGCCTTGTTATCCACGCTGCCTAAAGCGCTATTTATTATTGCCATAACTAGCTGTCTGAAGCGTCCTTTGAATTAATTAAAAACCTGGAGGAAAAGGAGAAAGAAGAATGGCATGATGCTACACACGAAATATTTGTTTCCAGCTAAGACAACACAAACACAGAGGTTAACATAGCCAGCAAAAACTGCCCATTGCACACACTCTAATTTCTTTGTAGTCTATTCATCCTGTAAGATTAATTAAGTTAAAAGGGTTAATTAAAACTCTATGCAACCCAGAGAGAAAGATTTAATTTTTTTAAGAAACTCCAGAAACTAGAAAAAAAAATTTCCTTCATGTCAATCAGTAGACTTCTTATTTACTATTGTTTTCGGTCTGTGCCCCAAGAGAAAGAAGATAAAAGCACAGTCAATCCAACACCTGCACCTTGCAGAGGCAAGGACAGAGGAAGGCGAGATGGCCACCAGCCCCCTGGGCTCTCCTTGGAAAGGGCTCTTGAGGACCTCATGTCCCCAGGCAGCACTGAATGCCTCTTGCAAACTTTAGAGGGAAGCCTTCTTATTTTGAGCATAATAGAAAATATGATTTTCGGTGCCTTACACATCATCTCCAAATTGATTTCTTCCCCCTCACAGCCCCCCACCCCCAGTTTAATCGTCTGTTCTGTCAACTTACAAAATTCTCTGTACAGACAGTGACATCTAGCGAAGGAAAGCTGAATTTGTGTGGATACAGGGCTGAGCCTGCGAGAGCAGAGATGGGGACTGGAAAACTCTGTAAGGAAGATTGCCAAGGGTCACTCCCAAACAAGGCTGAATTATTGCCCAGCAGAAACTCATTTATTCACCTAGCAACAAAAATCGAGGGCTCACACGGCACTTGCCTGGGATTAAAAAAATAAAAATTGGAAGCAAGGCTGAGTTCACAGGATATTTCTGAGTGCCAGAAGGGCTGCCAAGGACCAGCGGGAGCCCACCAACATGTGGAAGGAGGCAACGGTATATCCTGTTCTTATGATTATACCTGCAACAAGTACCTCTGCAGCTGCTGCTGTGCCAAAGCCCCAGCCTTCCCACCAATTTCCAGCATAAGCCCAGGATCCCCGAACTTTGTCTCCAAGCAACCTGACAGCTGGACAGTAGCTGAAAAGCACATAAAATAGAAACTGCATCAAATGCTATTTGAAAAAACAAATAGCTGTGGGGCCCCAGCACCCCCCAGCTAAGGCAGTGTCACCTCTCCCTGCAAGTGGCCTCAAGAGGGCATTGCCACATCATCAGAGTGAGGACATGCAGCACACAGCACTGATGCTGCAGACAATGAATAAATGATATTGCAAATAAAAGGTGCCATCACCTTTTATCAGCATCTCATATTTGATTATCACAAATACGTAGCTCTGGTTTTTTTTAATCAAAAATAAGATGCTGAGGAGTTTACCATCTATCTTAGTGGAAGGTACTGAAGGACTTGGACACAATGTGCTGGAAAAGACACAGTGCTTATTAATCAAGGTGTTCTGGGTGGCACTGGGTTCCACACCGTGAGCAGTCACGTGTGAACTGTACGCCTGCCTTATACACTCTGCTATTACTTTTGTTGTTGTTGTTGTTACTGTTTATCTTATTTCATTGCTTTATCTAATAAACTGTTCTTATCACAACCTGTGATCTTTACCTTTTTGTACCTCTAATTCTTCTCTCTATCCTGTCACAGGGGGAGCAGGAAGGGAGTGAGTGAGAGGTGCATGGTCTGGGGTGTTTCAGTAGGAACATTGAATTGGGGAATCCCACTCCTAAACAAAACAGCCATCTTGGGCGCCCAGTGAGGAGCATGAAGGGTTAAGATAACAATAGCTCTGACCAGAATGGGCTGGAAACAAACTGGGTCTAAGCATTTGTTGTATTAAGTACAGAGCCACTGGTGAAAACGTTGCTTGGTCTGTTCAAGTTGTTGTGGTACCAAACCCTGCATATACTCTCATATATGCACTATGGTCTCCTCATAATGGTTTTTTTCAGAGCAGGGAGAGGGATCAGCATTGCTTGGTTGATGTACTGTGGGATATCAGTTGACATGACAAAATCAAGGCAATAAGGGTCACTTGGGATGTGTATTCAGTGTTACTCACCTGCCCTTACCTCAGGTGCTACCTCCAAGAATTCATTAATAATTGTACCCAGTCTGTGGGGAGAACAGGGGATGGTCATTTTCTACTCTGGGTGTTTTACAACAGCTTTTGAGAATTCTGAATTCCCTTTGGATAATAAGGAAAGCAGGCTTTTGTTGTTATGTCTGCTAGGTCTCCTCAGTGCAACCCACACGATGTTTAGAGTTACGAAAGAGATTTTTAGGAAAGTCATTCAAAGATCTGCCTCGAGGGTGCATAGTCATGAGTGGTATGAAATGCAGAAGAAAGTGGGTCAGCTTTTGGAGGATTTCTCTCCTCCAATGTTTTGAAAGTTCACCTCTGAATAACTGCAGGACCCTGATAAAGTGGCACAATATCTGAAAGGAAAATGCAGTGGCAGTTCCAGAGAGGCATGAAGTTATGCAATGTGCTGGGCTCTGGCTACTATTTATCAGACACCGATCGATCCTAGACAGCCCTCTCAGGGAAAGGAGGAGGAAAGCAGACCGACAGGTATCACAGCCACTCAAGGTGCCACTGAATGAGAGGAACACCCCAGTTTTTCTGCCAGTAGCAGTCGTCTCATAGAAAAGAAAAAAAATCCAAGACCAAATCAATTCACTCAGTGAGGGATCATGAAGAAGTAGGGATCCCAAGAGCTGACTATACTGGAAGCTGAAGTGAGCCTGACTGTGAATGCATGGCAAGAACACTCCATTGTGACTGATCCAGAGGCCCTGTGCAGCCTTGGCACAGATTACCTCAGGAGACGATATTTCAAGGACCCAAAAGGGCACCCTTGGGCTTTTGGGATGGCTGCTGTGGAGACAGAAAATTAGACAGCTCAATACCTTGCCTGGTCTCTCAGAGGACCCTTCTGCTGTGGGACTGCTGGGGGTGGAAGAACAACAGGTACCATAACAGCACACAGTCCACAACACGGCACCAACCAGGACTCTGTGACCCCCATCCATGAGGATTCATGAACTGGAGAGTCAGGGAGCGGTCAGTAAGATTCACTCACCCTTTAACAGCCCTATGTGGCCAGTGCTTAAGCTGCTTAAGTCCAATGGAGAGTGGAGTGGAGACTGATAGTGGACTGTCGTGGCCTGAATGAAGTCACACCCCCACCGATGTCACTGTGCTGGACAGATGGAACTTCAGTGCAAAGTGGAGTCCAAGGTAGCCCAGTGCAGTCACCACTGACATTGCCAATGTGTTCTTCTCCATTCCTTTAGCAGCCAGTTGCAGGCCACAGTTTGCTTTCACCTGGTTCCAGGTGTGCAGTACATCTGGAACCGACTGTCCCACAGGTGGAAACACAGCCCCATCATTTGCCATGGACTGATCCAGGATGCTCTGGAAAAGGGTGAAACTCCAGGACACTTGCAGTATGTTGATGACATCATCATATGGCAGAACATGGCACAGGAAGTTATTGAGAAAAGGAAGAAAATAATCCACATCCTTCTGAAGGCTACTTTTGTCATAAAGCAAAGTAAGGTCAAGGGACCTGACAGGAAATTCAGTTTTTAGGAATAAAATGGCAAGATAGACATCAACAAATTCCAATGGATGTGGTCGGCAAAGGAGCAGCTATGTCCCCACCAACCAGCAAAAAGGAAATACAGGCTTTCATAGGTGCTGTGGGGTTTTGGAGGAGGATATTCTAAATTACAGTCAGATTGTAAGCCCTCTGTGTCATGTGACCCAGAACAAGAATGATTTTAAGTGGGGTCCTGAACAACAACAAGCTTTTGAACAAATTAAACAAGAGACTGTTCATACAGTAGCCCTTGGGTCAGTTAGGACAGGACAAGATGTAAAAAATATGCTCTACACTGCAACCAGAGAGAATGGTCCCTCCTGGAGTCTCCAGCAAAAAGCACCAGGAGAGACTCAAGGACAATCCCTGGGGTTCTGGAGTCAGGAATACAAAGGATCTCAGGTCTCTTACACCCCAACTGAAAAGGAGATCCTGGCAGTTTAGTAATGGGTTCAAAGACACTTCAGAAGTGACTGGCACCAAAGCAGAGCTCCTCCTGGCACCCCAACTTCCAATGCTGGGCTGCATGATCAGAGGGAAACTCCCTTCCACACATCATGCCACTGATGTTACATGGAGTAAGTGGGTTGTGCTCAAACAGGAAACCCCAATTGCCCAGAGATCTTGAAAGTCATCATGAACTGGCGTGAGGGGAAAAATTTCAGGCTATCATCATCAGAGAAGGGGAAGGTGACATGTGCTGAGGAGGTCTCACCGTAAAATCAACTACCTGAAAATGAAAGGTGACACGGTCTCTTCACTCACGGTTCCTGCTGTATTTTAGGGATACATTGAAAGGGAAAGCAGCTCTACAGAGTCCTATGTGGCGAGTCACAGAAGCCACCGAGGGACATGAGGGACAAAGTGGATCAAGTCAGTCAGGCTGCAGAGCTGAAAGCCATCCAGATGGCTTTGGATATGGCTGAAAGAGAGAAATGGCCAACACTCTACTTCTACACTGACTTGTGGATGGTAGCAAATGCTCTGTGGGTGAGGCTGGACCGATGGAAAAAGCCTGACTGGCAGCGCAGAGGAAAACCCGTCTGGGCTGCTGAATTGTGGCGAGGCATCACTGCCCGGGTTATTCTGTACCACCTCATGCCATGTGAAGGGGGTATGAAGGAGGGTGGAGATTTTTCTGTGGTGTATGGAGTACACGGTCAGGTGGCACTGCATTCTGGTGGTGAGCAACTGTGTGTAAATCATTTGCCCATCTTGTACACTCTGGCTTTATTATTGTTTTTGCTACTGACCATTTTCCTATTTCATTGCTGTTTCTAGTAAACTGTTATTATCTCACCTGTTATTATCCTTACCTTTTTGTGCCTCCAATTCTCCTCTCCATCCCACCACAGAGGGAGCGGGGGGAAGGTGAGCGAGTAGTGTGTGGTCTGGGCTGTTTCAGTGGGAACACTGAACTGGGGAATACCATTCCTAAACCACAACATCTCAGAACCTAGAAATGGAGTTGATCTTCATACTGACTCTCAGCCATTTAAATGGCAGCACAGGTTGTAAGGTTTACTTCAAGAGGAGACAGTCCATCGCAACTGAGAGTGGTACAACTATGCTGTTCCATGAGCACAATCAAATGGTAATTTCCTACTTTTACAAGAAAAGTCAATATAGCAATTGCAGAAAGTTTGGGAACAATGTGAATTTGGCTACCACCAGCAGCCAGACAGGCTTTCAGTCTGTTATGGTGAGTGAGTTTTCCTTCTTGCACATGTCTGCACTGTGCTAAGAATAAGGGCTGCCAGGATTGCTAAATCCTGACACCAGACCAGGATGTCGCCCTTTGACAGTGCCACAAAACACCTTGAGTTGGAGCAAAAAATCAGACCTTTACTTCACTAGACTGGATTTTGGATGACACCACAGGAGGGACTCTCAGTTAGGACGCAGGTGGCCAAACAGCCTTTCCCCTCCAGGACACACATTAAAGCCTCACTGGGGTCACTAATGATCAACCACCCTGGCTTTGCTGCACTTGTAAGCATATTTTTCATTTCACTGGTTTGCTCTCTGCAGGACTAGGTCACTGGGCTGCCTCCGAGTTGTCTGGGTGGTCCTCCCACCAGAAGCTTTAGTGTCTGGGGCTTGTTGTCCATGTCAGGAGTAATTTGCTGCTATCCTGGATCCAGCTCAGTGGAGGGAAAATGGATTTTGTGTTGAACAAGGTCCTAACTTTCTTGAGGTGAAGGGTCTTTCCCTGCCAACACTGCTCTTGTAACTGCTGCTGTTCTAAATTTTGTAGAACTGGTAACTTAAATTCAGGAAGTGTCCTAGTCCTGGATGTCACCCCTGAATTCAAAAGATATCTTTTTTTATAGAAGAGGCATATCTTTGCATCCAAGGCTTTCACTTCTGAACACAACAAAGCAAAATTCATGCTTGTCTGGGAGTGCAATCACCCATGACTGCACACGTCCATACTGCTTATTTTCAGTGATGTGTGTTGCATCTTTCCCTGGAGCTCCACACAAACTGATCTTTCAGGGGACTCTAGGATGCCAAGGTTTTCCTTCCGAGTCAGTCAGGAAATGCTCTGGCTAAAAAGAGTGATGGTAATCACTTTCTAGGTATGAAAAATCCTAATAAACATTTTTTGAAAGTTTGTTATTTAGCCTGTTTTTTTTCTGCTTCAATATTCAATTATTTCCGATTGGAAAAGGGAGTTTGATGTACTGAGAGGTGACAGAAATGCTCATGAGTTGGCTCTGCAGGAGCTCACACTTCTGGGAAAGGAAGGCAATGTGGTTCTCCACACTGCAAGATTTACAACTGCCCTGCAAAGCTCATGAATGCAGGTGGACTTCCTAGCTGAATATTGGGTGAGGTTTGACAGCATTAAGCCATTTTCTACCAATCTACCAGAAAACGGATCCAAATTTACTGTTATATCCTATTTCTCATCACACTGTCTTGAAAAACGAGCACATACAGTTTTGGACCCTACCTTAAAATGTGTTAATAATGAAAAGCCAGGAGATGCACATGTACCTAACTCATCATTCGAAATCAATACTGCAAGTAACATTTATAAACAGAAAAAATAGAGCTGAGTGCACTCTGCATCCCAGGAACTGCAAAAACTATTGTCATGATGGGCAAGGAGGAGTAATTTGGTTCACTGGTTTTCCCTATGGAGAGACTATTAGCAGCTGTCAGTTTTCTATTGCTGCCAGTCATTCATTTCTCCTTCACATTTCTCCCAAAAGGAAGTGCAAGGCTAGTTGTTGGTAATGCAGAGGAACACTTCAAAATCACTGTTTCTCAGTTTTTAAAAGCCACTGTCTGATCTAACTGTACACCTACAACATACAGTAGAGAAGAAAGCAGGCAGTCAAATGGCCCTGATTGGAATTTTTACAAGTGTTTTACAGTGCTGTATTTAACCAGACCAATTGCTGTATCCCTTAGCTGGATGTAGTGGATTCCTCTCCTTTCTGCCTTTGTCCATCAAGCCACAGGCACATAAGAGCTTTAATTGAACATGGAAGCTGCTTGGAAATTTGAACCTTCTGTTCTCAGATGAAGAGCTTCCCATCCCTTCAACGCTGCCATCACGAACATTGACAGTGTGGGAAAACTTGATGTCTTTGCAGGAATTCAGTTCTTTGAAGGGACAGCTTGATGGACACTCACAGAAGACAATGGATTCATGGAACCTTAGAACCATAGAATGGTTTCGGTTGGAAGGGACCTTAAAGTTCCAACCCCCTTGCCATGGGCAGGGACACCTCTTCCTAGATCAGGTTGCTCAAATCCCCATCCAGCCTGGCCTTGAAATATTAAAAAATTATAATAGTCAGTGTCATTAAATACATATCATGCAAACATTTATCATTATAATGGTCTTGGTTATGAACACTGAAAAATAATAAATCAAGAGCTTTGGATTCACATCTGCAATTGGAGATTTTCCACACAGGCTTTACTTTACCATTTTCCTCTGCAGTTAGTGTCTGAGACAGCTCAGCTGTAATTCCAACTTATCCCCGTGCCCAGAGTTGCTTTTGCCACAGATCTGATGGGTCTCCCTTCAACCATCTCTTTCTCGGCGCCAGGACCTTTTGGCAGCACCCGGGCCAGAACCAAAGGGGCTTTGCACTGCCAGTATCATTCTCCTTTACGAGGGATTCCATGGCTATCCTACTCCTCAAAGACACTTAAACTTAAAGCTGAAGCAGCAGCAAACCCTACCAGAACCATCACCTCCACTTGAAATTAATTTGTTCCACTGCAGGCTAGATAACATTAATATTAATAATTAATTTCCCTGGTGAGAAGACTTCTTTCAGTGACAATTGTTCTCAGCTTGCAGAGGCAGTAGTAAGAATCTGGATTTTACATGTAAATTATTTGTTAATGGGGTAATGAAAACCAAACATCACAGCAATTCAATTCATAGATATGACTCACAAGATCTTTACAATTCCTTCAAATATAGATAATTCTTCAGAGACTTAATGTGGGAAAAGGTTTCTGCAGACCAAGTAATGCCATCAGATGGTGACTGAAGCATTAAATCATCTCAGTCAAACAGACACAATAAATCTAAAAAGAATCAAAATCAACACATCACTGATAAGGTACAAACCATCAATTACAAGAATTCCTAATTTGCTGCACAAATCAAGGAGATGATTTGCTCACCTCTCTGGTGAAAAACAATTACCAGATGATTTTTTCATGAGGTCTGATTCCTGCAGCTCACTTGCTCTACCTGTCAGCTGCACCACCTTCTTGTACATTTGATTGCACAACAGTTTCTGAGAAAAGAGGGAATCCCCTATCAAATTCCTCTTTAGGACAGCTTTCAACCATAACAGTAACACCATGGTTTGCTTCCAGAGAGTCAACAGCTCCTCCCATTTTTGTGTCGACTGCAAACTTGCTCAGTATGGGGTTGGTGATTGCCCAGCCCTCTCATTTGTCCAGGTCTCTCTGCAGGACCTCCCTGCCCTCCAGGGAGTCGACAGCTCCTCCCAGTTTTGTGTCGTCTGCACACTTGCTTAGTATCCCTTCCAGCCCTGCGTCCAAGTCAATTATGAAGGTGTGGAAGAGCGCTGGGCCCAAGAAGTTGTCCTGTGGAA
>NW_016690262.1:2239803-2245013 GCF_001604755.1 Lepidothrix coronata
CACAGGTTCCTCCAGGAGTGCGAGACAATGACACCAAAGGACAAGGGGGAACACTTTCGGGTTAGGCACCTCAGAGTTTAATTCTGCTGTTACTAAGGGTTATTTAATTGACAGGCTCTGGAAGGGAAGCAGAGGGCAAAAAGTGTCTGATGATGCAGCAAAGATGGCAAGGGGACACCGGAACAACAACAGGGTCTGGCTGTGGGGAAGGGCCGTGGTCACCGTGGAGCCTGGAGGGCTGCCGGGAAAGGGGATGGGACCGCAGCCACGGGACTGGCACCGCGGCGGCCCTGGGGCTGAGGGCGCCTGTGGGAAACCAAATCCCGCCTGGCACACCAGCTGTGCTGCGGCCTCGGGATCGGGAAGTGTATGGGATGGTACAGCTGATGGGTGGTAGGAGCATACAGAACATGCCAGTTTTCTGTGGTTTTCATAAATCCAGGGCATTTCCGTGCGTCCTTGTGATGTCCCCTATGGCACAGTGCAGTAAGGGGCAGGGATGGGGAGAGGTGAAACCTGAAAGCCTTTCATGGAAAAACACCCTGTTCTTTCCAGCCAGATCAATGGCTTGCCTTCATGAACTTGGATCCAGCCTTCCACATGGCAGGGGCCACTGCTACAGAAACTACTTTTGGAAATGCAGATATTTTGCTGGTGTTTATTTACTGTCCGTTTTCAAGAGCCTCAAACCCATGAACAGGTAGTTTGCAAAGGGGAGACTGCTGCACATGTGCAGTCCTGTTCCTACATCATGAAATGATGTGGAAACAGGAGAGAATTCTTTCTTGTAAATACACTTGTTTTGGGATACCATCCTTCTCTTCACCACTCCCACGGGTCCATCAGAGATAGGGCGAGGGATGTGAGAGGACCAGAGGACTAAGGCACACTTTTAGATATGAGCATGGCAGATGCTGCTGTCACACCACAGGAAATCCTTGGGTAGACACGGGTGTCATCTTACTGAACACACAAATGCTGGGGATGCTGCCTTCACAGTTACAATGACAAGGGAAAAATGCTTGCAAACAGCTAATTTTTGCCTTCTGTGTTCCCTTGACAGGTTTCTAAGTATCTGGGCCCATCCTGATGTGTGGCCAAGTAGGAGCCCATAAGTGACATCCCTCCACCACAGGAGACAGACAGAGCTGTTCCCAAACACCCCTTGTCATTTGCCACCCCAGCCTGAGGCTTCCAAGGCTGAAACTGAGCAAGACCCTCAGTAACATTCCTCTGGTGTTTTCTGGGCACACAACTACTGCAGACTGTGGGATGTCACCTAATAACCTCTGGAGGCAGATCTCCTTGTCAACAATATTTGTGATTATTGTCCTCTTGGTTACTCATAATAGAAATATTTATAGATCATCAATACATTGGCCCATGCAGACAATTCACTGCACTTTTTCATTTTAAAGGCAAGTGCCATTCTCCATCTCTTTTTTTTCAAGGCAGGAAAGCGCTACCCAAACAAACACAGTGCAAATATTTCCTAAGGGAACCAGAAAACTTCAGCTTTATTTGAAACATTTTTGTTTGTAGGTACTTTTTTCAAAAATTCAAAAAAAATAACTAAGCTCTTTCTATTTTTCCTTGCAGGTGTTTTATTGAACAATTCAAAAAATAACTAAACTAACTTCCTAAGTTCCTAAGGCTTCAAAATGACAGAAAACTGGAAGGTATTTGACATCCTGGAGAAACAATTCCGGCATGTTTTCTTCCAGTCTTAGTCATTGTACTGCCTGCCTGGTGGAATGTGACAGGTCTGTCAGGCTCCTGGTCAATACCAGAGCACAGGTCTCTCTGATGACTTCGGCAAAGACCTCTGGAAAAAGAGAGGGAGATAGAAAACTTTTGGTTGCTTTCATACAACAGGCATATCTGACAGAGGACACTCAGCAAATACAGCTACTTGATTCAAAGGGCACTTGCAAAGCCTTTAGAATTTCAGCAACTGCCTCATCAGTGTGAGCCTTTTGACAGCCTTCCTACCGCACATCGTGCTTATTTTCCTTTGCCACTCTGCCAACAGATCATGGCACTGCATCCCTTCATCCTCAGTAGCTCACAAAGCCTTGTGTTTTATGGAAAATGGCACTGCAAAGGCCACGTGGGATGGCAGGTTACAGGCTGAACTGCACCCCCTCTACAGCTTTTACAGATGCACCACCGCTTGCACCACAGGAGAACACAACAGTTTTAACGACAAAACTGTACAATAACAAGAAGAGCAGCAATTCTAGGAGTTGCTACTGGCAAATACTGGTCACGTGCCCAGCAAGGACTCCAAAATTCAAGTGCTGCTCAGGAGCCAAATTCCTTTAGCAAGTGCTGCTCCAACAGGGCAGGTTGATGCTGCACATCTTGCCTGATTCTGCTGTGCATGGGACAGTCCTCTTCCCTCTTTCACTACCCACTTTTCCCAGTGGGAATGGTCCCTATTCACTGCACACATGCTCCCCAGCTTCTCTACCTTGGCACAGCTGAGGACTATTTTACACAGAGCACAGCACCATCCCTGACCTGATCCAGCCCAAAAACGCTTCCTATCCTTCCCACTCCAAAAGCCACAACATGACTAAAGCAGCTGCTCATTTTCACTGAGAGAAAGGGAAGAGCGAACTCCAGAACTAAATATCTTCCATCACTACTGCAGCTGGAATATCCTTTCCCCAACTAAACGCTGGCCCCAAAGTCTCCATGCTTTCAGAGCACCTCAGCATTTTGTCTACAGAACAGCAGTTTCCTCCTGTTGTCAGGACACAAACCTCAGCACCAGTCCAAGCCAACAGCTCAAACTCCAGCCACAGGCAAGCAGGAATAGAATGCAGTAGCCCATGACTGATGCACGAGCCTGCCCTGTTGGGAACACCAACAACTTGGAGACATGCTCTTGGAAGCACTCACTCTAGCAAAGACCTGGCTAAAATACTGGCAGTACCCTGGTATGCAAACTGGCAGGGAAGCTTCAGTACATCTACCAGAAACACTGGAAATGCTACACTGGGATAAACCAGAAATTCCTGGCCACTGAGGATGCCTGAAATGCCA
The DNA here is from genome assembly GCF_001604755.1 of Lepidothrix coronata. Lineage (NCBI taxonomy): Eukaryota > Metazoa > Chordata > Aves > Passeriformes > Pipridae > Lepidothrix > Lepidothrix coronata. Next base: position 2,242,855 of record NW_016690262.1, read on the forward strand.
GACAGTCAGGACTCAAAAGGCACACACTGGTTGTGTTTTTGTGGGTCACATAGGAGAAAGACAAAGGCAACAAAATGATTTTAGTGGAGAAGGGAAATGCTCTACCCTTACCCATATATACCTACAAAGCTCTTTTCTGGAGTGGTTACTTCCAGGATGGAAAGGCAAATCTCCAGCAGATTAAGTTTCAGAAGGCATCCTATGTTAGAAGCAAACTCAGGAGTGTTAGGACAGGAGATACAGTTCTTCAGCTCCCCCTTTTTAAGAGAGACTTAGATTTAGGCATCTTTCTGACATCCCACCACTGTATACTCACTTCACTTTATTGCAGTCTTAGCTTACTGAAGACTACCTTTAATCTTCATATCTCTCCCCTCTAACAGGAAGAAAGAAAAAAAGGAAAAAAAAATCACTCAGGTTTTGAAAATTCACACCAAGTACAGACTAATACGCTTAAGCTTGAGTGATTCTGATTCTGACTGAGGACAGGAAAACTAAGATACTGGAATTCACCAAATGTAAACCCACAGCACAGCAGATATAGATTTCAGGCTCACTGACAAGTAACCAAAAAGGATTTTTTATCTAATTTGCTTGGATTGATTAATTGTTTTTTAGTGGCAGGGATGAAACTGCTAAACCTCTTATTTCCATTGCTGAAAATAAGCATTTCATCTCTTCTAGGTGGGCTTTTCATTTGCTCAGGAGGGGATTTGTGACCATTGAGAAACAGCTGTGGAAAGTTTTGATTCACGGTCACTTTAGACATTCGAGAACACCTTTATGGGAGAAGCATAATGGCTCCACTCCCAACCTGTGAAGTGGAAACTTCGCAGGAGTTTTTCAAACACCACCTTGGTCCTTGTAGAAACCCACCTCCCCTCCCACCTCTCACCTTTTTCTTCCCACTGGGTTCATCAGGACTGTCCATGGCTCTCCTCTTCAAGTCCCGCTTCCTTGCACGAGGGAGGTCCTTGGTCTCTGCTCTTCTCTGGTGCTCTTCTTTCACCCGGACAGGCTCAGGAGCTGCGGGGTCTCTCACTGGCGAGAGCAACTTCTTCACCCCAAGAGCAAAGGGCTGTTTCACTTCAGCCTGCTGGGAGCCCTTTCTGTTCTCAAGGGGCTCTTGGAGGGCCGGCTTCAGGTCTTTTCTGTAAGTAGATTCCGGCTTTGCTCTTTTTTTGACCCTCTGTTTGTCCCTGGAAGACTGGGCTCTGATCTCCAATGGATCAGGGTTGCTGTCCTCCTTCCGGCATCTCTTGGCCCTGTTGTCCACCAGGGGCTTGCCAGGCCTTTTGACACCCCCAGTGTGGTGGGTCTCTGAGCCCAAGGAGCTCTCTGAGTCGCTTGTCTCCGGGGATGAGGAGCTCTCAGAGTCACTGGTCTCAGAGTCTGAAGAGCTCTCAGAGTCACTGGTGCTCCCTGACTCTGAGCTGCTGGATTGCAAAGACCTTGGACCACCAAGCGGAGAAGGAGGCTTTTCAACAACCTATTTTGGTCACAAAAAAATAGAGAAGGAGGAAAGGTTAGCTCAAGGAACTCAGAACAAGACAACAAGGTGAGATGATTCCAAGGCATGTCTGTGTGCCTGGTGTGTCCAACATCCCAAACTGACTTGGTTGTTATCGCTCTCCTCACTGTCACTGAGCTGCAGGTCGTCTATGAGCACGCTGAAAGACAACCAGAACAGAAATATCAGCCAAGGCAGACACATTCGCAAGCACCAGACACTGATAAAAGTTTTGGGTTGGGCTTGTAACAGAGTCTGGTTACTTACGATGTTCTTGGCTGAGAGCTCGGCAATGTTCCTGAGGCTGTGCCAGACTGCTCTGCACATCAAACAGGAATAGGTTGGATTAATTGGCCTCACTTCTAGCCTGTTTCACCCTATGATCTCTGAGCACCAGATTGGAAAGTCACTTTCTTCCAGGATGTCTTTGCCACTGAGATTATTCATCACTCCATGGGCTTTCCCAGTGGGGTTTCCTAAGGGGGTTTCCTAATGAAATACTGCTTGTGCCCTGCTGGACTGCTACCTTCATTTCTACCTAATGAATGTTTATAGTCTCTTAGGCCATTTCTAAATTCATCTCTGTTCAACAAAGCAGGGGAAATCACCCTTCTTAATCCATGTAAACATCTGATGTTCTCCACAACAT
>NW_016690262.1:2245023-2248584 GCF_001604755.1 Lepidothrix coronata
TGTTACCTACTGGACTAAACACTTTGACTAGCTTGTCAGAGTCTGGCAAGAGTCTGGCAGAGTTCTTGCCAGTCTAAACTGACCTGACATACCTTAGCATGCACAGAAACTATACGTGCTACTGCCACCAAAAATGTTTAACTACAGTGTGTAAAACCATGCTCCCAGGGTTTGGGAGGAAGAGGGAAGAACAGCAGAATTTCTACTCGTCTAGACCCGTTCACTGTCAGGATCATGGCAAGGCAGGAGCCTCCCTGCAGCTCTTGTTTCACCAAAAACAAGAGGGAGAGATGACCTTTCAGCCAAACGACCCCCGAGCAGCCTTCTCAAGATCCTTTCTTTGGGTGAATCTTTCACCTGTGTGCAGCAGCCCTCACAGGATGTTTCCTAAAAGCAAACCAGCCCAGCCCTGCTCCCCAGTCACCACCCCTGTACATGCAGCACACAGGGCACACAGCCAGGGCTGCAACCTCACTGTTTCTTCCTCCTCCCTCTCCAGGCTTCAGCACTGGAGGACTGTATTATCAAACAGATGTTGATCATTGAGGCCAAACAGAAGTAACCAAGGATGACAATGACAATGCTGAAACAAGCAGAAAGTGAAGCCATGGATTTTTTACTGGAGCTTACAGAGCCATTATCCAGAACACCTATGCACAGAAAACAGTCAGGGGCCACAGCCTAAAGACTGCAAAGGAGGATCATGCAGCATATTCACCAAAAGTTTCATCTGTCAGCTTCAAAATGGACTAAGCATGGAATTAAAACTCCAGAAGTACTAGACAACGATGCCAAAGGACAAAGGGGAACACTTCCAGCAGAAACCACCAGAGGTCTAACCACGCTGTTACTGAGGGTATTTCATTGACAAACTCCAGAAGGGAAGCAGCATCTCTGACGCAGCAAAGGTGTCAAGGGGACACCTGAAGGACAACACTATTTCAGGTCTCCTGTCCTGCCTGCACTCAGACAGCAGGCAGGCTGAGGCAGGAGGCTGTGTTAAGCAGCTCCTACATTTCATTTGCACTCACCTCAGGTGCTGGTGCACTTGGAGGGTCGCTCACGTCACCGTCACTCGAGGTGGTCTCCATCTCCAAGTCAGAGGAGCTCTCTGAGTAAACGGTCTCCCAGTCTACAGAGCTCTCTGAGTCACTGGTCTCCGAGCTGCTGGACGGAGATGATGCCACACTCCTGGGCTGGGACTGTAGGGCAATGCAAAGCCACCAGGAGATAAAACTACAAAGGAGCATGGGAGAAGATTACTTACTTATTATAGGGACATGGCAGTATTCAGAAATAAAACTGAAACCCTCTGTTTTGGCAATGAGAGGAGAGGGGAGAAGGCCAGAAGAATACATTGTCATATTCAAAACATAAAGCACTGGAATGAAAAAACCTCTGGAAACAATAAACCTTTCAACTTCAACCCAGTCAGACAAATATGTAAGCAGGACATCACTGCTACATTCTGAAGCTGCATTTGGCCAACTCAACTTTAAAAACCCATCAAAACTGGCCAGGGCTTTTCTGAAAGCCTCAGTCCTTTCAACTGGAAAAAAATTTCCAATAAAGGCTACCAGATTTCAGGATGGTTTTTTGGTTTTCTATTCTTCCCCTTAAGTTTTACATTCTCCATCTGTGTTCCTTGGTCAAGACAAAAATGTGGGTCAGTGCTGCCTTAGAGGAAAAGTTCTGGGCTTCCCCACCTTTCTTCCTCTAATGCTGGCCTGGGGCACTTTAGCCTGTCTTGAATATTGCTTCTGACTAACAATACATGACAGAAACCAGGAACCCTTTCCCATTTCCTCCTCATATAAAAAGAAGGTTTGTTTTTCTCCTTATCTGGCCTAGCTAGAAGTTTGGTAAAAAACCTGTCTCTTGGAGAAACAAATGCAGAAGGAGGCTTTTCAACAACCTGTTTCAGTCACAAAAAAAAAGAGAAGAGGGGAAGGAAAGGTTAGCTCGAGGAACTCAGAACAATGCAACAAGGTGATCCAAGGCATGTCTGTGTGCCTGGTGTGTCCAACATCCCAAACTGACTTGGTTGTCATCACTCTCCTCACTGTCACTGAGCTGCAGGTCATCCAGGAGCACGCTGAAAGACAACCAGAACAGAAATATCAGCCAAGGCAGACACATTCTTAAGAACCAAACTCTGAACAAGTTTTGGGTTGGGCTTGCAAAAAAAACCCAACCTCCCCCATCCCTTCTGAACATTTGACACAGTAGACTGCAAAAGCCTGTCACTGCCTGAATGGATGGTAAAATGGTAACACACAAGCAGGCATTTCATTGGGCTTTCCAGCTGACCTGGGGATATTGGGCAATGGAGGTCAGGAGCAAGGGCTGCCATCTAGAGGCAGCAAAGACCAAGCTCAGTGAGGGAATGCTGCTCACCAAAGGCTCCCTGGCCCAGCCTGCAGGGGGGAAGGAGTCTGATCCTTGCACAGGAAGAGACTCCCATGCTCTCAGCCTGCACTGCTCCCCAAGGGACAGAAAGCACCCTCTGTGCACCAGAAGATGTGCATGTTCACGCTCTCTGTGCTCAAGGGTGACAATATTTCTCCTGTCACAGGGCTCCTTGTTTTCCTGCTGAAGTCTCCTGACACACATACAAATTCATCCCTATTTCCTGTTCCTTCTGGAAACTAGCTGGGGCCTGACTCATGAACCCAGAGAATTCCTCCAGTGTCCTTCCAAAACTGGGGGGAAAAGCTTGGGAAACAGGACAGGAGTTTTACTTAATCTGCTCACAACTCTCTTCATTCCAACCTCATTTCCAGCTACAGGCTCTCTGTGAGAAATTTTTCTCATGGGCATGGAAGAAAAATAAGACACCAACCCCACAGCACAGCACAGTTCACAGCAAGAAAACAAATAGGAATGATCACCAATGAACCCCATCATCCTGGAAAAAGGAGGAGAACACTGGTATTCCTGAGGCCTGTTAGGAAAACTACACAAATCTTCACACTCTTTCATGTCAAATTATGAACCAAGAGAACAAGATTTACAGTTCTGTGCGTCACCTCTAAACACCCTGAGTGATTTGACTTTTTGATTCCGTGACAATAGAGGAGTAAAATCCTGGAATAAAAATGTGATTTCCGTATCTTAACATTATCCCCATTAGCTACAGAAATTCTTTAACACTCCTACCAAAGCACTCGACACACATTAACACAGTTCTGGTTCATAAGTAAGCTGCAGCATGCCTGGATTATAGATTTTTAACTGGAGCGATCAGGAAAACCCCAAACAGCTGAAGCCAATTTTCAACAGCACCCTCAGGCAGCCAGAAACCAAAGCCTGTGGCTACAGGAAAAGCAAAGGACACTTTCCCACCTCCCTCTCAGAGAAATCAGAGTTTTGTTTTTCTTCTTAGTTGGTCTAGCTAGTAGTTTGGGAACAAACCTGTATCTTGGAGGAGCAAGGGGAGAAGGTGGCCTTTCAACAACCTGTTTTGTTCACAAAAACAAAGAGGAGAGGGGAAGGAAAGGTTAGCTCAAGGAACTCAGAGCAATGCAAGAAGTCGAGATGATACAACATTGAAAACTGACC
>NW_016690262.1:2249343-2251112 GCF_001604755.1 Lepidothrix coronata
GCCACCGTGTGCTAAAAACAGAAAGGAGCATGGGAGAGTGTTACTTACTTATTATAGGGACGTGGCAGTATTCAGAAATAAAACTGAAACCCTCTGTTTTGGCAATGAGAGGAGAGGGGAGAAGGCCAGATGAAATACATTGCCATTCTCAAAACATAAACCACTGGAATGAAAAAACCTCTGGAAATAAATCCTTCAACCCAGGCAGACAAATATGTAAGCAGGACATCACTTATCACTGCTACATTCTGAAGCTGCATTTGGCCAACTAAACTCTCAAAACCCACCAAAAGTGGCTAGGGCTTTTCTGAAAGCCTCAGTCCTCAAAAGCAAAATTTCTAATAAAGGCTACCAGATTTCAGGATGGTTTCTTCATTTCGTAATACGCCCCCTTAAGTTTTCCCTTCTCCATCTGTGTTCCTTGGTCAAGACAAAACTGTGGGTCAGTGCTCTCCTAGAGGAAAAACTCTGGGCTTCCCTACCTTTCTTCCTCTAATGCTGGCCTGGGGCACTTCAGTCTGTCTTGAATGTTGCTTCTGACTAACAATACATGACAGAAACCAGGAACCCTTTCTCATCTCTCCCTCCCATAAAAAGGAGGTTTGTTTTTCTCATCTGGTCTAGCTAGAAATTTGGTGAAAAACCTGTCTCTTGGAGAAACAAATGCAGAAGGACGCTTTTCAACAACCTATTTTGGTCACAAAAAGAAAGAGAAGAGGGGAAGAAAAGGTTAGCTCGAGGAACTCAGAACAATGCAACAAGGTGAGATGATTCCAAGGCATGTCTGTGTGCCTGGTGTGTCCAACATCCCAAACTGACTTGGTTGTCATCGCTCTCCTCACTGTCACTGAGCTGCAGGTCATCTACAAGCACGCTGAAAGACAACCAGAACAGAAATATCAGCCAAGGCAGACACATTCTCAAGCACCAAATTCTGAACAAGTTTTGGGTTGTGCTTGCCAAAACAAACCAACCTCCCCCATCCCTCCTGAACGTTTGACACATTCAGGCTGCAAAAGCCTGTCACTGCCTGAATGGGTGGTAAAATGGTAACACACAAGCAGGCATTTCATTGGGCTTTCCAGCTGACCTGGGGATATTGGGCAATGGAGGTCAGGAGCAAAGACCAAGCTCAGTGAGGGAATGCTGCTCACAAAAGGCTCCCTGGCCCAGCCTGCAGGGGGAAGGAGTCTGATCCTTGCAGAGGAAGAGACTCCCATGCTCTCAGCCTGCACTGCTCCCCAAGGCTATGACATTAATCCTTGGGGGATTTTCTTCAGTTTTAGTTTGCTTTCAACACAGACAATATAACCATTCCATGGTTTACTGGACTTGGCATTGCTGGGTTAATGGTTGGACTTGAGGATCTTCCTAATAAAATACTGCTTGTGCCCTGCTGGACTGCTACCTTCATTTCTAGGTAATTAATGTTTACAGTCTCTTAGGTCATTTCTAAATTCTTTCCTGTTCAACAAAGCTGGGGAAATCACCCTTCTTAATCCATGTAAACATCTGATGTTCTCCACAACATATCACACACCACACACAAAATGACCTGTCAATACATAACTGGGTGTTTGCTTTAGATTTCTACTTACCCTGATTCTGAGCTGCAGAGCCATCCATGTCCTAGAAAGAAAGACAAAGTGCATGTTGAGAATGAAATAAATCAGCTCTCTCTCAATAGCACTTTTCCAATGATTGGTTTCCCAGGTGTTACCTACTGGACTAAACACTTTGGCTTGTCAGAGGCTGACTGGGAAGTCCAG
>NW_016690262.1:2255370-2270148 GCF_001604755.1 Lepidothrix coronata
AGGTCTCACCCTGTAGCAGCCCAGATACCCTCAGCACCAGAAATGCTGCACAGGCAGAGGGGGTCCCAAACCAGCCGTGTTTCTCGTCTGCACCTTGCTTGTGTCTCGCCAGTGAAGGCACAGGTTCCTCCAGGAGTGCGAGACGATGACGCCAAAGGACAAGGGGGAACACTTTCGGGTTAGGCACCTCAGAGTTTAATTCTGCTGTTACTAAGGGTTATTTAATTGACAGGCTCTGGAAGGGAAGCAGAGGGCAAAAAGTGTCTGATGATGCAGCAAAGATGACAAGGGGACACACCTGAACAACAACAGGGTCTGGCTGTGGGGAAGGGCTGTGGTCACCGTGGAGCCTGGAGGGCTGTCGGGAAAGGGGATGGGGCCGCAGCCACGGGACTGGCACCGCGGTGGCCCTGGGGCTGAGGGCGCCTGTGGGAAACCAAATCCTGCCTGGCACACCGGCTGTGCTGCGGCCTTGGGATCGGGAAGCGTATGGGATGGTACAGCTGATGGGTGGTAGGAGCATACAGAACATGCCGGTTTTCTGTGGTTTTCATAAATCCAGGGCATTTCCATGCGTCCTTGTGATGTCCCCTATGGCACAGTGCAGTAAGGGGCAGGGATGGGGAGAGGTGAAACCTGAAAGCCTTTCATGGAAAAACACCCTGTTCTTTCCAGCCAGATCAATGACTTCTCTTCATGAACTTGGATAATTTGACTTATACCACATTATTTTGAAGATGAACTGGCATAACTGGACTCTAGTTCAGTAAATCTCAAACTTACCTTGCTTAGAGTCATGGAACAAAATTATTTCCATATAAATCAGCATTTTTTTTTTTTTTGCTAACATGAATAGGGAAGGCTGGGGCAGGAAAACGTGAATTCTGATCCTTGATCTCCTTGAAATCCTACAAGTATAGCTATGGTATATTTCAAATAACTGCCCTACCAAGGGAAAATGTCTTCTATTATTCAAACTCTTGATATCTGATTTCAATTTATGACTAAATATTTATATTTATGTCTAAATGTTCTGCGTAGCTGAATAACAAGGCATCTGTGTATATTAAACCTGGTGACTGAGGGGAGTGAGCAACAGTGATATACAACTCAGAGGATGATCAAACCATTAGCTGATGTGAGCAGTGGACTGTAATAGATGCAAGTATTTTGAGTCCTTGTCATATATCCATATGATCCTAATGCTGGCAGCCTGTGGAACGTGATGCATGGGAAACTAGTGCAAAGTGCTGATTTATTTTATGCTAATGTATAATAGTCTGTCTTGTTTGAATTAAATCATAAAGCGGAAAAAATCATCCCGCCAAACCCAAACCTATGGAGTTTCATTGAAACAGTCAGTGGTCTCTTTTGTGACCTCAAAGTAAAAATTAGACAATGTTCACAGTGATTACACAGGTGATCTTAAATGATGATGAATCCAAAATGTATGGAAACTTACTTTCAATTGCTAGCAGCAAAACGTCTTAGGAACCCCTTGTTTTCCTTATGAAATACAGACTCCAGTAGTTCTTCAATATGTTAATAAAAAACTCTAACTCTGTAATGACCCCACTTATTTCTCAGTGTGGTTGAGATGTGTGTCTGTATACATGTGGTGTGTTGACTATGAGATAAACTGCATATTTAGAGATTAACAACTCCTAATGCTTTGAGGGTGCTGGAGAGGAGGGGTTGATTTGAAAGAATTTTCTTTTTCTTATACTCTATGAGGTGTCAGAAATCTGCTGGGATAGTAGTCTAACAACATTTTGATTCTCTTTACTGTCTTTTAAAGATCTGCCAAGGTTCTTGCAAAATGTTTCTTTCTATCTGTTGCTAACCTCACAGTGTTTTTGCCTGCCCAGGTGGGAAAACACTGGCTGGCTTGGTTGTGTGATGGTCCACAGCCTGTCTGCACAGGGGTGCAAGTGTGTCAGGACAGTTTGGAGGTGGCAGGCAGGGCAGATCCTCACAGACTCATAATGCTGCTTTCAGAAGACACTTGACTTCAGTAGCACTGCTTCTGTAGAAACTGGCACTTTCTGGATGTATTTTGCTTGATTTGTGTTAGATTGTAGTTTGAGTGGTCAGGATACGGAAGTATGAAGACCTTTGCTCTCACAGAGTTCACTGGAGAGACTCCTGTTGATGTCAGTGAATTTGGATTTGGGGTTAGGTCCATATATGCAAATACACCTACTCTTCTCCTGCCCAAGCTCATGACATTCATTGGGGAGACAAGTACGTGCTTAAATGAGTATGTTCTGCCAGGTTTTTTATAGACATTGTAAACACTATCAAATTTGCATATAAAATATATAGAAATGCAATTGAAGAAAGGAAGTCCACACTGTATTACACATCCGTGAAGCTGATCTGGTGGGCATGTAGAGCTTTTAAAAATTGCTAAACATGACATAAACCAAATATAAATTATAAAAGCAATATTTCTATATTCACATATTCCTTTATATTTTTGAAGTAATTCATAGAAAGAAGGTGGTAAGAATTTGCAGAAATTACATTTTAAAATTATTTTCTGAAATTGAGTCATGGAGTGAGATGCTTATCAGTGCACTCCAAATGCATTTATTAACCCCAAGAAAGGAAGCCATTGTAGAGTGAAGTTAAAACAACCCACACTGGAGGGCAGCATTGGCTGCTAGAATTACAGTCAGTTCTTGTTAACCCAGAAGGCTTTCTGCAACCTGGGTTTTGGAAAGGCTGAGTGTGACATACACAGACATACGCCTCTCATGCTTAGACCTAATATATAAGAATTAATTTTTTTCCCTTCAGGAGGAACTTCACTGTGAGCATTGTCTTTGTTCATGGCAATATCCAAAAGATTTTTGTGAAATGTGGCTGTATGAGTCAGCATAGGCAGGCAGCTGGAACAACCACAATACCAAGACTGAAATGCAAAGAGTAAATTTATTTCATTATCTCGCTGACCAGAGGATCCCGAAGCAACACCCAAGGAGAGACACACAAGTGGGAATGCAGGCACTCTCAGGCATAGTCTATGCTAGTGCGTGGTGGGCCTGCTGTTTGCACCACTGTATCGAGGGCCCATGCACACGTAGTTGAGCACCATGCTGTGATCTCCTCTGTGCTTTTTTATGATCTCTGAGCTTTGATCTTCTCTCTCCCAAAACAGGGAGCTCAAGCATGTCCATGAGAGTGCCTCTAAGTCTCTCAAAACACCTACGTTATCTCTACACAGAAATTCTACTTCTCCGTACAGGCAGAGGATAAACAGCAGGAGGCGTAATATGTGGGGTGTCCCACACTGTTATTCTCCAGGCCTTGGCATTCCCAGCTGCAAGGTCACTTGAGCGCACCTGCCATCCTCCTCGCCATTCTTCCGCTTTCAACCCTTTCCTCCCAGCATTCCACCCCCCTGCCCAAGAGACCACTGCCGCTGGGGCCAGAAGTGTAGGACAGGGTGATTTGCAGAGGCACTTAATGGAGCATGTAGGAAAAAAAGAATAAATACTCTAAGGTAAATGTCCCAGTCCTCCTGTCAGGCAGTTAAACCACTCGGCTAACCAGGCACCACCAATAGGTTCCTTAGCCGACGTTATGAAGTTATGCACGTCGATGTCAAATGTTGCTCTCAGTGCAGCTGATTCAGCAGTGGTGTTGAAGCAGCACATGCTGTCAAACTCAGAACAGTGTATGTGGTGTTGAGACAGGAGGTCTCAGGTTCATCAGCACCTGATCTGGTTGAGGTTCCCAGGTGTAGTGGAGTTACTTCCACATGCAGGGCAACAATTGCCTTTGATGTCCAGTTTAAACATTAGGTGAAGGCACACCTCAGGTGCTCTATATTTGCTATGTGGAGAAGAAAAAGGAAAAAAGTTACCACTCACAAGTGTTTACACAGTAATCCTGCAGAAATTTATCAAGAGTATGTGCATGTAGTATAAGTTTACAAAGCAACACGAGCCAACCTGTGATAAGGAAGGAAAACAGGAGGATCATCTCCTTCCAGTAATACATACACCATTGCCCCAGCTCCTTCAGCTAAAATTACTCCAGGTCTGGTAGTGTGAGTTGGGGTGATTGCCTACACAGATTGAAGAGGTTTGGTTTGCGTGTTTTCAGGTTGAATTTCAATTTGATGATGGGTTCGTGGCACCAATAACAGAGTTCCAATGCTGTCCCCCCTGGATAAGTCCCAGGTATTTGTTGAAGACACCTGAAATACAAGAACTCAAGAATCTGATGTTAACAAAAGATGTAGCATAAGGGGAAGGGTTGGAGTACAGAACCATACTGCACTGTCAGGAGTTATTACATGAATTTTCGTATCTAGACTAACAGGCTGTGGTCCCACCACACAATCCATTGGCACAAACGCTTCTATTTCTCCTGTAGTTAATATTTTGGGAGAGACACCATCTGGAAAAACCTCAGTCCTCACCATGTTTTGTACTGAAGGTGATGTGATAGGATCATAGGGTGTTTAATTATGAATATTCCCATTGTTTAACTAAAAAACTGCTTTAGTAAGGTGTGAACTCCACTGTTGTAAAGTTTTAGTACTGGTTAACTTTTTCAATTGTTCCTTCAACATCCCATTCATTCTTTTGAGTAGTCCATCACAGAATCAATTTGGTTGGAAAAGACCTCTGTGATCATCAGTCCAAAGTATGACGCAATGCCTCCTTGTCAACTAGACTGTTGCACTGAGTGCCATATCCAGTCTCTTCTTAAATATCTACAGGGACAGTGCCACCACCACCTTCCTGTGCAGTCCATTCCAATTCCCAATCACCCCTTCTGTGAAGAATTTCTTCCTGAAGTCCAATGTAAACCTCCCCGGTGCAGCTTAAGACTGTGCCCTCTTGTCCTATTGCTGGTTGCCTGGGAGAACAGACCAATCCCCGCCTGGCTACAACCTCCTTTCAGGTAGTTGTAGAGAGTGGTAAGGTCTGCCCTGAGCCTCCTCCTCCTCTTCTCCAGGCTAAGCAACATCAGCTCCCTCAGCTACTCCTCACAGGACGTGCTCCAGACCTTTCACCAGCTCCACTGCCCTTGTCTGGACACGCTCCAGCACCTCAACATTTGAGGGGCAGAGCCCAGAACTGGACACAGCACTCGAAGTGCAGCCTAAAATGCTGACTACAGGGGAAGGATCACTTCCCTAGTCCTGCTGGGCACACTATGCCTGATCCAGGCCAGGATGCCATTGGCCTTCTTGGCCACCTCAGCACACACTGTCTGATATTCAGCCTGCTGTCATTGAGTAACCCCAGGTCCCTTTCTGCCTGACTGTCCTCCAGCCACTCTGTTCCCAACCTGTATTGCTGCTTGGGGTTGTTGTGGCCAAAGTGCAGGACCTGGCACTTGGCCTTGTTGAACCTCATACCCTTGGCCTTGGCCCATTCATCCAGCCTGTCCATAGCCCTCTGCAGAGCCCTCCTACCCTCCAGCAAGTTGACACTCCCACCCCCCCATTACCGTGTACAAATTTGCTAATGGCAGACTCGATCCCCTCATCCAAATCATCAATAAAGACGTTAAACAGGACTGAGCTGAACACTGATCCCTGGGGGACACCAGTTGTGACTGGCCACCAACTGGATGCTGTGCAGGGAGGTTCCTGAGCCCAAGGACACCCAAGCAGCAGCCCTGCCCCACACCCAGACAGGGCAGCTCTTGGCAGCCAATTAGGCGAGCAAGGGGCAATGCCAGGACCATCTGCAGGAAATTTAAATGGCTCCAGGGAGTGCAGCAAACACAGGCATGGCATGGCAGTTCACACAGGTAGAGGGAGCAGGAAGGGCACAGCCACCCTCCTGGCTCCTCGTGATGGGTTCTGTGTTAGGTTTGGGTGTGGTGGGTTTTTTGGTTGATTTTGGTTTCCCCCCCCCAACTTGTCCAGATCCAGCAATGGTTTACAAAAGTTCAAAAGCCATTGCTGCTGCTGCTAGCAGGAGTGTGGTTGGTAACGCAGACAGAGTGGGGTGGGGTGGGGTGGTGGGCAAAGGGGAATAGCCAGTCTTGTCTCAGGCTTTGAGCACAGTTTTGGACATTACAGCCACTAGAATGTGTTCTTTGGTCACTCTATTTGATGCGGGTATTGAGGAGGTGTTTGTGAGAGAATCAAAGCCCCTGTCTCTCTGGGCACGGCTTTTGGATGATGTGAGGGAGAGGTTCATTTACAGAGATTCCTTGCAGGCACCCAATTATGCAAAGGGCTGGAAGACCATAGAGGAGGGGATCCTATGCCTGAGGGAAATGGCACTGGAAAGGAAAGGCAACCCACCAACAATCTGACAGGGTTAAGTGTACAGCACTGATGTGGTGGAGCTTCACACGTATGGGGCCATCTGCACAAGCCAGTTACCTGACATCATTGCAGGCTGGGGAGAAGCAAGAGCCAGTGATGTCTATAATAAATAAACTTTGGTTGTATGACAGTATGATCAAAGAACCACTACAGGCCTGCATCTCCACTGCAGAGACTTTGATTAAGGACCTCAAGACACTAACAACAGAGGTGAAAGATAAACAGGAGAGACTGAAAGAGAGGATTGAGGGAAACAGTTTCCATATGGCACCAGTGAGAACCAGACGCCCCCCAGCTAGAGAGAGCGGACAGACCTCACGAACTGAGTTATGGTATTTCCTAGCTGACCATGGAGAAGACATGAGATGGTGAGACAGGAAACCTACCCATGTCCTAGCAGCCTGAGTACAAGAGTTGCAAGAGAGAGGAAAAGGGAAGTCCATGAAAGTGAGTGCAGTACTGGTACCCTGTGGGCAGGGATCTAACCCACTAGAAGGTACCTCCCATCAGTATTCACAAGAGAAAAATGGACTTGCAGAAACACCCCATTGTGACTGGTCCAGATGCCCCATGTATCCTGGGCATTGACTACCTCAGGAACGGGTATTTCAAAGACCCCGAGGGACATAGATGGGTTTTTTGAATAGCTGCTGTGGAGACAGAGGTGGCTAAGCAGTTGAATTCATTACTGGACCTCTCAGAGAACCCTTCTGCTGTGGGATTGTTGAAGGTTGAGGAACAAAAAGTGCCAATTGCCACAACAATAGTGCATCACCGGCAGTACCGGACAAACCGAGACTCTGTGATCCCCATCCATAAGATGATCTGTAAGCTGGAGAGCCAAGGGGTGATCAGCAAGACCCATTTAGCCTTCAACAGCCCCATCTGGCCCGTGCATAAGTCTGATGGAGAATGGAGATTGACTGTGGACTATCATGGCTTGAATGAAGTTACCCCACCGCTGAGTGCCGCCGTGCCAGACATGTTGGAGCTCCAGTATGAGCTGGAGTCCAAGGTAGCAAGGTGGTATGCCACTACTGACATTGCAAATGCATTCTTCTCCATTCCCTTAGCAGCACAGTGCAGGTTGCAGTTTGCTTTCACCTGGAGGGATGTGCAGTACACTTGGAACCGACTGCCCCAGGGGTGGAAACACAGTCCCACCATCTGCCACGGACTGATCCAGGCTACACTAGAGAAGGGTGAGGCTCCAGAAGACCTGCAGTACATTGATGACATCATTGTATGGGGGGACACACCAGAGGAGGTCTCTGAGAAAGGAAAGAAAATCATCCAGATTCTCCTGGGAGCCAGTGTGGTTTACTGGGAGCTCTTAAGTAAAGCCTTCCTGCACATCTGCATCCATGCCATTGGCATTCATTTATTTACCATGTCCAAAGTCAGATCGAGAAGCACATTCCTGAAAGTGGCTCAATCCGTCATGCATGGAAAATACTTGGAAGTGGAAAAAGCCCTGAAAGATTAATTCTGTTATGCCAAGAATAATAGGCAATGAAGCAGGGCGATGATGAAAGCGAAAACTCCATCAAACATCATTCCACCTCAAGCCCCAAAAACAGAAAGAAGAAGCCCTCCATACAGAAAACCCCCATAATATTCTATCCTTTTAAAATGCAGCAGATAGAGCAAGTGAGCATTTTGTTTACAGATATTGTCAGCTTCACAAAAATAAGCGCCAACAAATCAGCCCACATGCTGGTGGGACTCCTGAACGACCTCTTTGGACGCTTTGATCGTCTGTGTGAGGACACTAAATGTGAGAAGATCAGCACCTAGCAAAGGCTACATGGTTGGTCAACACTAGAGGCTCCATCAATCGAGCCAGCCCTGCCCGATCAGAGTCCCTTCACAGAAATGAGATAAGAAAACAAATAGTAACAGCAACAATACTGATGACAGAGGGTATAAAAAAGGACCAATTCACATGGAAACAATAGAAAATACCAGACGTCTTCCTCTGTCATGCTTACTGGGCAGGACCAGAACCTCTTCTCCCTGGAAGAGACTCTCTTCTCCCCTCAGCCAGCAGTGACATGAGGTGGTATAGAATAACCTCAGGTAGCCCCCTCCTGGCTACTGCAAAAATTGACCCTATTTTCTAAGAGGGTAACCATGTCTGGTACTGTAACTGCAGGTGGGGGGGTGACTTTATTCAATTCTCTGTAATAACAGTCATTCTCCAAATGCAATCTGATTTTTGAATTAGGACAAATAGGATTGTTAAAAGCAGTCATGGTTTCTCTGACAATTCTCACTTGTTGGAGTTGCCTGAATCATTTGAGTAATTTCCTCTTCCCCTCCCCGGAATGTGATACTGCTTTGCATTTACCACCTTGGAGGCCTTGTTAGTGTGACAGGATCCAACTTCAGGAACCTACACAAAACTGTTACAGATTGAGTGGCAAATCCCACTTGCAGAGTCCCAAAACAGAAACACCCATTCAGGGTTTCAACTGTTCACCCTGCCAGCAGATCAATGCCCAAGATATATGCTTTGACTTGGGCAATTAACACCTTTGTGACAAATGGGGTGGCATCTCCTATCATTAAAGTAAATCTAGGTTGGAGGGCCAGGCTGGAACTGCCCCCCAAGCCACAGATCTGGGAATTCTCTTCATTAGGAGTAATATCCCTATGTAAAACAGTAAATTCTATGTCTGTATCAGTCACCAGAGCTTACACATGCGGAGTTCCTCCACTCTATAGTTAGAGGAACATAAGGGGGGTCATTCCTCCCTTACCCCCCCCCTCGGGTGAGAGACTACAGTGGCAGCAATTTGGGGGGACCCACCAACCTGCTACTCCTGCTAGTTTGGCATTTGCCAGGAGTTGTGGTGCTTTGAGGGGGCAGGAGGGATGGGGGATGGGCGGGAATTCTTTTTCTTAGGCGCTAACTTTTGCCAATGGCGAAACATTTCTGGTGTGGCAATTCCATCTATTTCTGACTTCGGAACACTGGCTTGCACAAGGTCGCTCCACATTTGTTTCCTTGTCACCTGTGAGGTGGCCCTTTTTGGCTTTGCTGGCTTATTTTCTGTCACTCCCCACCCACCTAGCTCTAAGATCATCTCCCCAATATCTTGCAAGGCAATTGTTAAGGCATCTACATTACCAGTAGCGTGCACGACTGTTGGTATAACCAGGGGTTTCAATTTATCAGGCGCCCCTTGGGCAAACTTTATTTTGATATCTCTCGTTAGAGGTGTCTTGTCAGGGTTAGACCCTGTGGGCAGAGCACAAGCCACCCCCATCTGCCTCAGTAAAGTAACACCTTCATCCAGTGTACACCAGTTCCCGAGGGACCACACTAAGTCAGCAGGCTCTACATGTACTGCTAAAACTGCTGCACACAGCCACTGATACAACGTAGGTGGCACAATATCCCGTCCGTCAGGGCCCCTTACATTCCGCAGGGAAGTGTACTTCCGCTGGATTTCATAGTCAGTGGCTACACGATATAATAGATCTTTTTCGCCCACTGTTAAATGAATAGATGCAGCACCCGTGTCCCAAGCTCGTAAAATCCATGCCACTGTGCTCTCCCTGCTCTCCTGACGATAGATCTCTGAAAAGTCCCGTAACTTTTCTCGGGTATAGGTCCATGTGTCCTGTACCCCTCCATGTGGCAGATGCTGCTGCCCCTCCATTTGTTTGAGGGGCTGTGCTTTTACCACCTCTTTATCTACTGAGTCTGGCTCAAACTCAGTCTCGGAGTCCGAGGACCCTGTCCAAATATTTCCATCCCATTTCTCAGGATCCCACGAAGGTTTCTTAATAAGAGCACGAACTTGGGAAGTCAAGACATTACTTTTCCCATATTTTTGCCTTCGTTTGTTAGCAATGCGTGCCACCAGCTGTTCTATAGTGCGTTGCTGCTTACAGCACCGCTCCTTTTGAACAGTAAACTCTGCTCCCACAAACGCCTTTGAATCCTTTAAAGTCCTGATTCCTCTTTCAGCTCTCTCACCTGGTCCTGTAAAGCCATATTTTCACGGTCGAGAGCTCTCAGAACAATAAATAACAACCATCCCACCCTCCCTGCTAACTCGTGAGTAGACTTACTTGCTTCTTTCCAAGATAATTCCTGCATAGCCGACTCAATTGTCTGGGGGTAACCCCTGCCACATCTTCCATTTCAGGCAGTACCTTTACTGGAGCCAGTGTTGCCAGGAAAGCGGCCACAGGGGTCCAGCGCTCATTGCTGGGCAATCTGAAAATGTGGGGAGTCACCGTCACAGCCTCCCCAGTCCCCGACTTTTCCCTGAGCCACGGCGTGATTGTTCCCAGATCCTGCCTACTACAGCAAATGTGTGAATTGACACAGGCAGGCAGCTGGAACAATCACAATACCACGGCTGAAATACAAAGAGTAAATTTATTTCATTACCTCGCTAACCAGAGGATCCTGAAGCAACACCCAGGGAGAGACACACCAGCAGGAACGCCGGTGCTGTCAGGCTTAGTCCAGGCTGGCGGGAGCGGCCCTGCTGTTCACACCAATATATCAAGGGGCCTGCATACTTTACTCCCATGCTGTGATCTTCTTTGTGCTTTTTTATGATCTCTGAGCTTTGATCTTCTCTCTCCCAAAACAGGGAGCTCAAGCACGCCCAGGAGAGTGCCTCCAAGTCTCTCAAAACACCTACACTATCTCTACACAGAAATTCTACTTCTCAGTACAGGCAGAGGATAAACAGCAGTAGGCATAATATGTGGGGTTTCCCACACTGTTATCCTCCAGGCCTTGGCATTTCCCAGCTGCAAGGTCACAAGCAATCTACCATCCTTCTCACAGTTCTTCTGCTTTTAACCCTTTCCTCCCAACAGGGGCATATCCCCCTTATCTTGTAGTTTGTCTCCTGTGCTTCAACATGTTTTTAATACAGCTCACCTATGGCAGAAATAGCACACTTCCCTATGCAGGTTATTTGGGGGAGCATTTCACCACAGATGAAGAACTAGCTGGATTGTAGTAATGCAATCCCAAGTAAAAGTTAAAAACTATTATTTGTTTTAGCTGAAATATGTTGTTTTGCTAAACATCAAATGCCTGTGAAACAGTTGAAAAAAAGCATTTGTGAAAGACTAATAATAATGAGAACTTTATCAGCTCAGTGTTCCCCCTTCTCATATTTCCTTCTGAAATCAAATTGTAACATGTATCATGATCACACTTAACTGTCTTAGTATCTTGCTAAATATCCTAAACCAAGTGACTTCTGGCTTAGCTCAAAAGTTTTAAAAGTTCCAGCCTTATATGTAGATCAGCAGGTTACAAGACAAACCTAATATATAAGCTCATATTTAAATGGCAGTAACAGTGTTTAAGAGAAGAGGAAATAAAAATTCGGGAAAATAAATGCCTTTATTAGAGAGAACGGTGCAGCTAGGGAGCATGGTGCTTTATTTACCAAACATTAGTTTTACAGAAGTGGTTACCCTCATACAAAAAAAAAAAACCAAACAACCCAACAACAATCCAGAAACCAAATAAAAGCAAAATAGGAGTAAACATCTTGTTCTGTGTCCTTATCAACTGATGACAATTGATTGATTTCCTCCTCCCTAGACACATCACATGATTTATGTTTCTGTCTCCAAATTAGAGGCGGTGAAAATCTCTGCTGAACATGTTGTACTTTGACTGTCAGAAGCTCTCTTGTGTTTCTTTATCAACAAACAGAAAGTGTTATTTCCATCTGATAAAGGTCCAGCATAGCTTTTGCAGGGTTAAGATTCGTACCTGGGAATGTGAAAATGGAAACATCTCATATTGTGAAGCGTCAGATAGTTCTATAGCCCATGGTCAGAACAGAAAGCAGGAAAAAAACTCCACAAAATCCTAGGGTAAGGTTATCACTGTATGCTCATGACTTTAACATGTGAATTCCCTGTTGTCTGACAAATCTTTCAATATTGTGTGATTCTGAGAGGCAATCCAGAATCTTGTAACTATTTTAGTGCCTAGGAATGCAGTATCATATAACAACAAGTCCTTCAGCACAGGAGGAATTAATGCAGGCAGAATGATGGTGGATTTTAGTAACCACTTCAAAAAAATTCAGAAATCAAAGAAACAAAATCACTTAACGTTTGTGCTGACCACTGTAGGGCTAAGCACTTTCTTCATTCCCTGTTTACAGTCCTATAAAATAGTAAGCCCAGGCCAGAGAGAGGAATAAACTCATTCCTTTGTGCCTGCCCTTTGCGTGTGGCAAAGTACTGTCAGACCAATACCCACACAAACTCTGAACTCTATAGTCCTAACAGAAAGCACCTTAAAAAGCAGAATATTTCTTCTTAATATGAAGTTCAAGTGTTCCTATCTTTTGCATTCTCAAGATTTTAGTTCAATACCCATTACCCCAGTAATTAGCAGCAAGAAATAGTTGCCAAAACCAAAGCGTTTTTATTATTTGTGTAAAGAGGTTGAGAATAATATTTACAGTAGCAATAATGACTCTTCCTACAAACATTTTTCATCACTGTAAGTAGTTGTGATACAGTAATACACACATCTGCATATCATCCTAGCAGCCAGTACTACTTACACATTCTCACAGCTGTGATGTTGATGGTTTATTTTCACCCTTGGTAGCATTTTGCTAACATGTCAGTGCCAAGATCAGTTTCTCCCAGCAGCAGGATTCTCTGTAAACAGAATCTGTCATAAGTCAAGCTTTTTTCAGAAACTATTTGTGCAATCACAATTTTTCTACCCTTTGCCAAGTCAGAATATT
The DNA here is from genome assembly GCF_001604755.1 of Lepidothrix coronata. NCBI lineage: Eukaryota > Metazoa > Chordata > Aves > Passeriformes > Pipridae > Lepidothrix > Lepidothrix coronata. Next base: position 2,268,436 of record NW_016690262.1, read on the forward strand.
CTGAGAGCTATCAATTGAGCTGTGAAAAAGTACAGTGCAGATTCTCGAGGTAGCAATTTACATACTGTTAATGCACAAGGTGTTAGGTAGCAGTTATCACCATAAGAGGCAGGGGTCTGTTTCTTTTTTTTTAAAGCTGGGTAACAGAGGTGCGGAGCTCAAGAGCTTATTTTTCATGTTTCCTTTCTTCCCGCTGCTTTTGGTTGGCCTTTGGTTGGCTTTTGGTTGACCTTAAAGATCTGTGGCCATCAAGAATGACATACAGTGCACAGCTGTGCCAAACTAGTTTTAGCCACCTTTGTGTGACAGTGCACACCACCTGAGTAGATAAGACCCTACTCCGTACTGAAGCCATAGTACTGCTTCTGGGGTGGTTTATGGTGGTTCTTTGCAGCATCACAGCACACAACCCTGTCTGCCTCTGTGTGAGACAAGGCTTGCTTAGTCACAGAACGAGTCTGTTAGATCTAGGTGTGATCATTTAAGATCTGGCACCGCTCTAGTTACCCTAAACAGAATCCAGTTCTCTAAGCTTCCTGTGCTGCAGATATTTTGTGTTCAAGATTATACAGGCTGGACTATTTCTGAAGGACTAGGTGAAGGCTAGTGCAGAAACTTTGATGTCCAGGTCTGTTGTTTGCTCATGTAATTTACACTGGCAGGTCATTCACAGTTTTGGATAAAGGTGCTCTATTCCCTCAGTTTAAAGGAGGAGTGCTCTCTGTCCTCCATATATAAAACTGCATTCCAGGAGGTTGCTTATGCTCCTTTGGAAATCCTATCTATTCTCTTTACACAGACCCTAGTCCTAGTCTTGGACTTGATCTCTGACTTGTGTCTTCATAATCCCAATGTTTTTATGATTCAAAGAGATCACATTCTGAACAAATACAAATTTCTTTATCAAAAGAAAATAATTTCACAACATGATCCCAAACGTGAATTTTCTTACCAAGTTTACTTTAACCTTAGCTCAGCACAAGCCCTGTTCCCTCCCCTGGGTCAGAAGGGACAGGTTCTTTCAGTCTTGGTGTAACCCCATGTTGACAGCCTGTTTGCCTTTTACCTAAGGCCCCCGACTCAGGTATAATGTACCCCTGGTCCTAGGGTCTGATCTGGAAGTAAAAACTTCTTTCACTAAGTGAGGCCCAAAATAGATCTGAATTCCTTTGTAGCAGAATGCCTCAGGTCCCTTATCTTTGTCCTTGTTTCTATCTTGTTTTTAATTCAGCTGTGTATATACTAATCAGTCATAAACAGGACACATCAGGCATTCCTAGACTGCCACTATCTCTTTTGTTCTTTCCTGTGGGATCCAAATGCTCTTTCAACAGTGATTCATATTCTGGGCTTAGCTGCCTGTGCATCCTGCTGCTTTGCACTAACATGCCTTTGAAAATAATAAAATATAGTAAGGGTTCTTAGAAGACTGTTTAATGGCATTCTTCTCCATTTCTATATGCTAAAACACTCACTTCAGTTCCTAGGAGGAGGAAAATTTTGTTCCAACAGAGATAAAATTAAATGACAAATTAAACTTTTTTTAATGTGTTTTACTCTATTGTTTCTTAGTGCTCCATTTGGATAATTAGGTATGGCTTCATGAAGGAAATTAGGTTCAGTCATTAACAGCAGTCTGGGTCTTTGCTGATTTCCAGAACAAGTGAAAAAGATTAAGAAGAAATTGAAGTTTTCAGTAAACACAAATCTTAG
>NW_016690262.1:2270555-2282698 GCF_001604755.1 Lepidothrix coronata
TACAAGACAGTTTGCTCACGCTTATGTTTCTGTTAACAATGATTAAGGGAAAAATAACATTTCTTTTACCTCATAGTTCAAAAAATCAGGTGCACAGAGAGACTGAATTCTAATCCAAGAAATATTTCCAGCAAGGAACAATTGCTACATACTGCTGAGCCAGCCAACACAGAGCGAGTGTATTCCAGAAAAGCGACAAATTAAACCCTGCCATTTGTACTGCTGCAGGAACCACTGGGAACATCTTCATTTTGGGCGTTCCTAATGGGGTGCCAGAAATCTTTCTTCTTTCATGGTGGTCAGGGGAAGATGTAGAATGCTGCCTTGCAGACTGGTACAACTAACAGAAAATATAATTTTTCTCCTTTAGATGAACTGGAGAATGCCTGTTTTGTAGAATCAAGAAGAGGAGGAGGAGGAAAATCAGCATGGCAATAGACAGCATCTTGATTTATATAACTCCCTTTTGAAGGAGGGGAACCCCTTTGGTTCAGTCGGGGCCTTGAAGTAATTCCATATGCAAAACAACTTGAGCTCAAAGCCAAGAGAAAGTATTTCTTTTAAAAATCCTCTAGCTTTTAGTAAGATTATTCCATTTGTAGGAACAGGTGAGCTGATGTGAGAAGAAAACAGCTCGGTGTCACTGCTTCAGGGTTTGTCTCTCCCAGTGCAATATGGCCGAGAACCTGGCAAAGACTTCCCAGCAGCTCCAGTTGAGAAGATCTCATTCATCTCTACGATTTTGTGACATATTAAGAAAGGACAGTGCAGACCTGAGGAACCTCCACACTGCAGCCTGAGACAACTAGTGAGAGTCACTTGGATTAAAATCTTCCTCTCGCTGTTAAGCACAGTAGAATCTAAGCAGAAGGTCATCTGACGTGTTGCCCTACCATACTGCTTCTTGATCTGCAATAGCTGGCATGTGTTGGATCTGGTCTGAAATTGTTTGTTTGCTTAAGGAGATAGCAGGTGACAATTTCCATAGTTGTTAAGCTCTTAAAACAAATAATGGTCATATTGTAAGGTGCTGTTGAAATGTTCAGTGCTGCATTTTTTTCATGTGACTCACTTCTCATACCTCAGCAGTTGTAGACTCACACACTGGATCTGGCATGAGACCAAGTGTGACGCCACTTACTGGTGATGACATATTTCAGGCACTAGTTCAGTCTTTCAAGGATCACTTTGGCATACCCTTTGGAGAGCGAAGCCTTACAGATGCAGTCTCAGAGTAAATAATAAGGACATGACACAATGTAATGTTCCTATTCTGTCATTTTCACCAAGTCATCTTCATTAATCGAGAATCCAAGTTGGTAGCACAGACTTCAGAAAATGGTGAAATACAAGAATCTGTCAGGTTGAGGAGATAACAGTCTTGTCAGACCTTCAGTGCAGACGAAGTAAACTTAAAGCAAACTTACTCTATGGAGTTTGAAAGTCCAAAATGTAGATGGCTATTGAAGCTGGAAATCCCAAAGGAAGTTGTAGAGATTGCTGTGAAAATGACATTCCAGTAAACACCAATATTGTCTGTCACTCAATATAGTGCCTCTTCTCGAGTCACTTTACAACAGTCTGATATTCTACTCTCTGTAAGATCATTTGCAAGTTCCCTTAAATTGTCAGTAAGTTTTTAACAGGCCTCTCTTTGCTCTCTAAAGGTTTCTGAGTTAAAGTGCCAGCAAATGTGCTTTAGGGCAAGTGCTGTTGGAAAGGTCCATTGCACCAGATACTTTCTTGGGCAGAACTGCTTATGAAGCAGAGCAGTGATTAAGAAGCTGAACTCTGCATCCAGGTTTGTTGCTTGAGGACATGTAAACACTGCTTCTAACCTGTAGGATATGGAAAGGGATTAAATATACTTGGTAGGACAAATTCTAAAGATCAAGAGTTGAGCATAAAACGCAGAATGTTACTGCTAGAACAGCAAAGCTGTCATGCAGACAGAAATATTGGACTTTAGAGATGATTTGCCAACAGACTAGGTCTTTATTTTCCTCTTCTCTGTAAACTAGGATGTTGTCCAGATGTTTGTTACAGCTGTTAGAATCTTGTTAGAGGGAAATGAATAAAAATCTGTGGTGTGCTTAATACTAAGGGGAGTAAAAAAAACAAGTGATGAAAATCTTGTGACAGAGTAACCTGAACTCACTCAAATCAGGCATAGGGGTTAATGGCAGATAGATAAAGGGAACAAAATCCAAAACAGATTTTTGAATCATCAGGCTGGCCTGGCTGTAACTCTCTCTTCAGAGACTTTAGGCAAACGGACTTGTTTTGGAAAACACTGGCAACATTTATGGAGCTTGTTGTGACAATATGTCTGCTTCCTGGATTGGATTGGTAACAGTGCCAATCTGTATTGGCAGCTAGTCAGATATAAAATAAAATAATGATATTGTGTAACTATTAGCCATGAAGAACCACACAGTACAGTGAATTAAAATGCAGGAGAGGATCTGAGTAATGACACAATTGAACAACTAACTATTCATATGGCCAGAAATCTAAATTGTAGGAGAGTAAATGAAACACTTGCTATGTCCTCTCGAAACAAAAGATTAATATAGAGACCTTTCAGTACAGAAATTATGCTTTTATATATGAAATTCCTTCTGTTTGGTGGCTGTGCTGTAGCTGTGGCAATAAGTAGGAAATTTCTGCCAGAAAGAAACTGCCTTCAGTCCTGTGCTCTTATCTCGTTATATAGATAATGTGATGCATTTATAGAACATTTATGAACTATGAAGCACATTCTTCTAAACACCAGGCAGGCAGGCAAGCAGCCTCAAAGTAGGCAGCTCACTTTGTTTAACCTTCACACTTTGTAAGAATGAGAAGTATTTCTGTCAGTGTAGAAAGCCTTGCTAATTGCCATTCATTCCACATCCCACGGGGATTTTCATGACAGTGTTTTCTTCTTTGTGTCTGTACTGAAAAAAGGCCATAAAACCTCTGAACAGCGATTCCCATCCAGTAGGTATAGCTGTAGCAGTGCTGGGCACACTTGCCATGGAACTGGGCTGGGGTTACACAGTTCCTCACTCCAAGGCTTGTGTGGTTGGGTATTGTTCCACCCTATGAGCAAAAGTGGCAAAAGTGCAGTGAAGAATGAAGGTGGGGGGAAGAAGACAGGACAGGGAAAGATAAATATAATTGAGTTGAAGCAACTCTATCATAGCCAGAGAGTAGGGTGCTGAGGTCAATCATGGTTTATGTTCCAGTGGCTAATGAGGTGAGTGGGGTAGTGGACCTGTGAAATGAGCTAGTGAATTAGCTGCCTTCTCATCCTTCTGTTCTGTGCCAAGGTAATTTTCACCTTTGTGTTGAAGCTAATAGTTGAATGGTGGACTTTCATCTAGAATTGCTCACAGCCTCTCTGTAGTGAGGTGGTGAGGGTGCAGTAAGGAGAGATGGCACAGGCACTGCTTTCACTTTGTGCTCCTTGCCACAGATAATTGGAGTTCTGCTTTTAGTTGTGAGTATGTGAGCAGCTTCTTTAGAAATTAGCCATCTGTTTACATTTCCAGCTTCTTTTGTTATGCAACAGGGTAAAAGGAAAGAGCTTGAGCTGTTTAGTCGGCCCTAGATTACCAGGCAGTGCTTTTCAGACTGCCTTTTGCAGAATAAGCTGAGTTCTATTATGCTGCTATTGTCAGTTTACTTATTTTTAGATCTGAATGTGTGATGCTAGGCTGTGTTCCATAGCATTCAAAACAAAAGTTACTACAAGAAGTAAGAAGCAAGTAAAATGCAAACCAGAAACCCCTGTTGGAAGCATCTGTGAACAGACCACACACACTAAGCCCAGCCTAAACCTGAAACAAAACCAAATTAGAATATGCATTTTTCTTGAATTCTTCCTTAAAGTTTCCCATTAGGTTTGAGAAAGCTGTCCAGTTATGAGTAACTACAGAAAGCCTAGATTTTTCAATGCTGGTTTTGGCCTACCAGGCAAATACAAGCCTCCCATTAATCACCACTCAAAGTCATGTTGTCTGTAATTTGCCATCTGGACTCCCATACCAGTGCTCCCTGGAGTAAAATATAAGTACAGATACTCCATTCAAGGGGCTACAGAGATTTCAATTTTAAAAATCACTGCTTCAGCAAGCAGTATCTGGAGGCTGGGGATGCATAGCAGCTTGCAAAACTCTTTTTTTGTCTAAGAAGCCCTGCCACAGGTTAGTTATTAATCTTAATGCATCCATCCATTTGTGCCCCAAACCCTGGTACTGTGTTGTTAGCTTCAGACAGATGTTTCACTCCCAAAAAGTTTTCTATCAGCCCCTGGAAACTGAAGTGAGAGAGGCCTTCTTGTTTGCGTGAGTGGGTTGTTTTGTCTCCAGGTGAGGGAGACTCGGTAAATATGAAGATAGAGAAGCAGCATTTAAACTGGACAGTCTTACTGCTTGTGAGATAAAGACAGCAGAGAAAGGAAGGAGCTATGAAGAGATGTTTTTTTGCTTAGGGTTTTGAGGGGTTGGGTGTGTTGGTTTTCAAAGAATTGTGACGTGTTTGAGAGAAGGTAATCTCAGAATCCAGGCTACCAATGGAACCATTTTCTACTTTGAATTGGATTTGGGCTGTATTTCCCAAACCAGTGGAAGCAATGCAGTAGTTTGGTTGTCAGTTGATGCAATTATTCTTCATGTGTTATTCGTTGTGTCTTTCAGTACAGAAGGGAGCTAAGTGAATTCCTCAGCTGAGGAAAGGAAACTCTTTTCTAGAGTCAAATGTCTGTTAGGTGGGACGAGGGTTTCCTATCCAGTTATGTAGACATGTCGAAGGGAATTTTTCTTATCAGACATTCTCAGTGACAAGGAGGAACTGAGTCAAGGAGATAACAGCAAAACTATTATGACATTGCAGATTCCCAAGCCAAGTCCTTTGGAGCTGGGGGTCCTGGTGAAGCTTATGACTGAATGAATGTGATACACTTCAGGTTTTAACAAACTTGACAGTAATGATAGTATGGGAGAGGAAGTGAATTAAGAGATTACAGATATGCAGAAAGAAAATGTTTGAAAAGACACTTCCTTTTCAGGTAATATGAGAATACCTGCCAATGTCAGAAGTATTTTTCCTCCCGACTGGTTATAACACAGCATATTCCATAAACTCCACTCACATACAGCCAGAGCATTTCTTTCTTCTAGAGTGGTCTTGAATTTAGAAGCACTTACCATGATTTAAATTAATTGCTTTGCACCCATAAAAGCCTAAATGAGGATGATAGATGGTGAGGCAATACATAAAACTGGGAACCAAAGCTGCTGTGTAATTACCACATGGGAGGTGCGTTTGTGTCTGCCTGGGTGGTTGTTCCTGTGTGGCAATGTAGAGTGGTAATCCTTCCTCTTTGGCTTTCATTAATTACTAATGAACTAAAGAAATTCACCACAACATTCTTTAGAACTCTGAATTAGAGACCAGTGCTCTGCAAAGAAAAAGTGCTGGCAGTAGAGAGCCTGTTGACAAAGAACTGAAATATGCACCTAAATCAAATAGTATTTCTCTTCAGGAATCAGTGACATGTTTTAGAATGGAAGCACTTTGGTTGTGGAATTTTAACAAGCATGGCAAAAAAATCCTAATTGTTTTAATAACGTGGTAATTTTTAATACTGTATAGGTAACAGCTAAACTCCCAAATTTCTTGAAATATATAAATTTCTTTGTCGTCATTTATTTCAGATATTAGGTGGTACAAAGCTAATTTTTGATCTGTTTTATATCTATCTCAAAGTTATAAGAAAAAAGAGGCAGTTTAAATTTTCTAGAGTTAGAAGAAATTTGTGAATGCTATTTTCAGTGTGACTGAAGAAAATAAGTAGAAAATATATCCAGAGATATACCAAATAGTATTCATTGAAAAAGTTCTATAACATTGGGCTTATTCAGTGTTTATGTCATGGTTTTAAATGTTTTAAATTATGCTGTTTGAAAATATTGAGTCCATTGATTTTTCCACATGTATTATGGAACCTTAGGTAGTGAATGGATACTCTGAAGAGCTGGTGTGATCTGATGATCCAGTTATCATTTTCAGTTCAAAGGTGCTTTCTATTTTACTAGTAATAAAAGTGACTGTAATAAAGGTGACTGAGCAAGTAGCAAGGAGAAGGTTTGACTCCCTGCAGCTGCTAATTTGTCATCTCTCACAAACTCAAAATTGATCACAAGACCCTGATTAAAATCTCCATCAGTCTTCTTGAAGGGGCGGAATATTTTATATCCTTTTGGTCATGCCAGTTGAGAAGGTATATTTGTACAAATCTGCTTTCAGATTTGTGCAGATTTTCAGGGTGTGCTTGGCCCTTTCAGTTTCTTTGGGCATTTAGGGGGAGGAAGGGTGTAATCTTGGTTTTAGCTGCCAAGTGTGGTGTGATTTGCCTGATGAAAAACCTGGTGAAATCAATGGGAATCATTTTATGTGCTCTGTGTGGAGTCTGAACTCAGGTTGGCTTACAAACAGGAGATATCATCAATCTGTAATAGACTAAAAAAAAGCACTTGGGAAAGAAAATATGAGGAGGTTAATATTGGCTTTTCTACTGCTATTGCTCCGGCCAAACTGTGACAGTGTGCCTTGCCTTTGCCTCAAGTGTGTTTTACAAAAATTAGTGGTCAGTTTAATAAAGCAGACACTTCCAGGTGACTGGAGAACTGAGCTTGGATGTTTATGTGTAACAGTACAAGGCAAATCCACCAGGCCATGTCCATGAAGAGTATGGCCAGGTCTGCGAGTATTTCTACAATGTTTATTGGCTCTACATTCTGTCCTGTGAATGTGGCTTCCAAATCTGTGCTTCCATGTGCTAACAGGTTGGGTGACCCCAGAGGATACCTTTGCATACTTGTAGCTCTGTGATTAGTCTGTGTGATGGTAGTTGGAGTTATCTCCACATTCACTGTGTGTGCGGGATCCTCAATTCATAACCTTGGATGTGTCAGCAATACTCAGCTCTCTTGGGAGTGGAAGTACTCTTTGGATTTCAAATGCTGGTGTTTCCTTAATGCTTTTGCACTGTACTGCTAACAAAGACTCCCACATAAGACTTAAGATAGCATATGCAAAGATTTTCCACGTTTTTCTACATCCCTATTTACAACCAAGCATTAGGCTTGCTTGTAGAGATACACTGCAGATAGAAAGGGAAAGCTGAACAGCTGTGATTTGAATCCCAGGGAAGCCCTTAGTGAGTAACCAGGCATACTGAATCCATTACATGGCAACAAGCTATCACATACCTGTATGAAAGTGATATTACAGGTTATCTTTGACAGTATTATTTATTCTTTCTGTTTTTTAAAGAATTTACTGTGTGACACCTTTGTCCTACGAAGTTTTGTGGAGCTGAAGTCTTCGGAGGGAAGCTCTGGGAAAAGTCTGTCATTCAGGAATGATTGCTGGTTCAGATTTCCATTTCAAGTTTTCATCCGTCACATAATACAGAGCAACCTGTCTGCCTATTCACAGGATACAAAGTATAGAGATAATGACAGCAGGACAGTTATCTAGCCATGATTTCTAAAACAGATTTACTGTAAAATAGATATTAAACCTAATTATTTACAAGCTACAATACACTTTTTAAAATCACTCCTTTTTGTTGGTTTAGTAGTAACCAGTTTTTAAATTACTGTTGCAGACCAAATTCTAGCCAAGTACATCTGTATACACAAACACAGTGTTATCATATATCAATAACACTCTTTATTTCATTCTTTTAACTAACAGTTATTAGGAGTTCTTACATAAGCCATGATTAGCCTTCTTATAAGGATACAGAATGTTGTTGATTTAGCTCTTGATCTTCCAGACAAATCTATGCATTTGATTAACATAATTGTGTGAGATTCTATAATTGCCTTAGCTTTCAACATGTTTATCTCCTTTCATATGTGTTAAAACACATATTGAAGTAGGTGCTAGAAGCTGTGGCCTTCTGGAGAAGGAGTTGCTCTTTTTTTTTTTAAGTATTTCAACTTGGTTGCAGGAAAGGGTATAGCATGAGTGAAAAAAAAAAAAAATCTCATCTAGTTTGTTGAGGTGATTAATGTAAATACTTGAAGGGGAGTTTTCAAAGTAAAGCAGCTCTGAACTCATCAGGAAGGAATGCAAAGGAGATAAGGAGAAACTGGTAGACTACAAAAAAACTTTTTTTGAAAGCATAGGAAAACTTCAGTTAGCCTGGAAAAATACGGTTTTGTGTATTAAAAAAAAATAATTCAGGAACGTAGTGCTTACTGTCCATAGTACTGTTGAATCTTACAAATAAAAACAAATTATATTCCAATGTAGAGAGTAATTTGCTCCTAAAACTAGTTAACTTGATTATTTTTACCTCAGCAAAGTCATTTAAGGCAGGCCTAGAACATAATTTTGAAGTTACAACACACTGTTAAACTGTACTTAATGACTGCAGTTAGCCTGCAATAAATATTTAATCTCTTTATATCCAGCTGCTTCTTTGCAAAATTGAATTCTCTCATAGTAGGACAGAATGATGTAGCTTCTTGGGTGGATAACAATACTACCACACTTGGTTAATAAGTGGATTTGAGGGATGGAGTGTTACTATGGGAAAATTGCCAAGGAAATAACAAGGAAATATCTGGAATATTAGACATGGTGCTGGGGACAACAGTACTAATTTTAGTGAATCTAGTAAATAGATAACCTTATTTTAGCATATACATATACAAGGCATACGGATATTTTTCATTCTTGCAAAGGTAGAGAACTCAAGAAGTCAAGTGTCTTAGGGCCGGTTGAACTGCTCAAGTAGTAAATTAATCTCTCCTTATTATGAGTACTGTGCAAGAGATCTTATTTCCAAAAAATGGATGCTTAAGCTTTAGATATGTTTAAAGTACCGTCAGAGCAGTTTTCTCACTTTACTCTCTTTTGCTTCATTTTTGCCTCTTACCCCTGCGTACATACCTACAGCTGAATATATGGTGTAAACTTTAGATGCAGCAGGTCCTTGTGACAAGCTATAGGACTTCACGGTGTGCCACAGCTTAGAGTGGAAGTACACAAGCTGTGAATTGGAAAGTGTGAGATCCTGGATCCGAATCTCACTGAATTATTGATATGGGTCAGAACCAACTCACTGTGAGTGTATGTGTGTGCATGTGGGGAAGGGCATGCAGGAACGTGGCAAGGCCTGCACATGACTAAGGCCACCACCTCCCCGGCTGCCCATAAAGAACAGGTATGAGGCCCTGCACCCAGAGAATCAGGCAGAGGACAGTCAAGAGGAAGATCTGTCTGGAGGGTCTCCTGGTTGCACCCCATCTACCAGACGGATTACAACTACAGCTATAAAGAAAAAAAGAAGGGTAGTTGTAGTTGGTGACGCCCTTCTGAGGGGAACTGAGCGCCCTATATGTCGGCCAGACCCATCCCACGGGGAGGTCTGCTGCCTTCCTGGGGCCTGGGTGAGGGATATTAGTAGGAGACTCCCTGAGCTAATTCAGCCCTCAGATTATTATCCACTGTTGGTAGTCCAGGCTGGCAGCGATGACATTAATGACATTAATGGAAGAAGTACCAGGGTGATTAAAAAGGACTTCAAGGCACTGGGTCGATTAGTTAATGGGACAGGAGCACAGGTGGTGTTCGCCTCAGTTCCTGCAGTAGCAGGGATGAACGAGGAGTAGGAAAACTCATCAGTAGATGGCTAAAGGATTGGTGCCACTGGCAGAAGTTTGGGGTTTTTTTACCATGGGACAAATTCCATGGTACCTAGTCTCTTCAAATCAGATGGGCTTCATCTATCTAGCAAGGGCAAATGGACTCTAGCCCGTAAGTTGGCAGGGCTGATCAGGAGGGCTTTAAACTGGGTTTGAAGGGAGAAGGGATTGAAACCAGGCTCTCTAGAGAGGAGACTAAGGGTGGAAAGCCCAAGTTAAGAGTGAAATCAGCAGCCCAGCTGAAGTGCATGTATAAAATGAGAAGATGCAAAAAAGGAGCTCCAGAGTCAAAGACACATCCTCATGGAGGTACAGTCAGTGCTCTAACTTTATTCCAAAAATACACACATTGTCAAGGGTCCTACAGGGTTCACACGCTCTGTTCTAACTTTCTATTGGTTACATTCACTTTCACACACTATATCTATAACTTTACTGGCTCTACTAGCCAAGGCACATTTCCAGGCCCCCCATCTTCTGGTTTCTCACACCCTGGATAACAACCTTCTTCCTTGTTTTCCTCTATGCAGCTTTCTGATATCTGCTGCTCAAGAACACACATCTGCTGCTGGAGAACACAGGTCCCTGCCGTCCGGCACACAGGCTGGATTGTGCAAGCAGGCCTGAAGCAGTATATGTCCTGCATCATCTAAGATTCTCTCAACACATGTACACCAATGCACACAGCAAGGGTAACAAACAAGAAGAGCTGGAAGCCATCGTGCAGCAGGAAAGCTGTGATGTAGTCACCACCACAGAAACGTGGTGGGATGACTCGCATGACGAGCTCTTCAGAAAGGACAGGCAAGGTAGGAGAGGTGGAGGGGTGGCTCTATATGTTAGAGAGTCTCTTGACTCTGTTGAACTTGAAGTCAGTAACAATAAGGTTGAGTGCCTGTGGATCAAAATCAGGGGGAAGGCCAACAAGGCTGACATCCTGGTGGGAGTCTGTTACAGACCACCCAACTAGGATGATGAGGATGATGAATTATTCTACAAGCAGCTGGCAGATATCTCAAAATTGCCTTGTTTCTGTGGGTAACTTTAACCTGCTGGATGTCTGCTGGGAACTCAACACGGCAGAGAAGAGGCAGTCTAGGAGATAGAGGATAATTTCCTGCTCCAGCTGGTAAATGAGCCTACCAGCCTACCCGCTAGACCTCCTGTTCACAAACAGAGAGGGGCTGGTGGGAGATGTGGTGGTTGGAGGCCACCTGGGGCACAGTGCCCATGAAATAATAGGGTTTTCAATACTAAGGGATGCGAGGAGGGCCATCAATAAAACCTCTGTGATGGATTTCCGGAGGGCAGATTTCGGCCTATTCAGAAGACTAGTTCAGAGTGTACCCTGGGAAACAACCCTTGAAAACAAAGGGGTCCAGGAGGGATGGACATGCTTCAAGAAGCAAGTTTTGAAAGCACAGGAGCAGGCAGTCCCAGTGTGCCGAAAGGCAAGCTGGCGGGGAAGACGACCGGTCTGGCTGAACAGGGAGATTTTGAAAGAAATTAGGGTAAAGAAGAGAGCCTATCGATTATGGAAAAAAAGGGCTGACTGCTCAGGAAGAATTTAGGAATATAGTTAGGTCGTGTAGAAAGAAAATTAGAGAGACAAAGGCGCAACTTGAACTGAATCTCACCACCTCTGCGAAGGATAACAAAAAGTCCTTCTACAGATACATCAGTAGCAAAAGGAGGGGCAAGGAAAACCTCCATTCTTTACTGGACATGGGCGGGAATATAGTTATCAAAGGTGAGGAAAAGGCTGAGGTATTTAACACTTTCTTTGTCTTAGTTTTCAACAGTAAGACAGGTTGTCCTGAGGACAGCTGGCTTCTGGAACTTGTAGAAAGAGCTAAGAATCTGAACAGCCCCCCTGAAATCCAGAAGGAAACAGTGACCTACTGAGCTGCTTGGATCCCCACAAGTCTATGGGACCAGATAGGATCCACCCAAGGGTGATGAGGGAGCTGGCGGAAGAGCTCGCCAAGCCGCTCACCATCACCTACCAACAGTCCTGGCTCACTGGGGAGGTCCCAGATGATTGAAAGTTGGCGAATGTCACACCCATTTTATTATCCACAAAAAGGGCTGGAAGGAGGACCTTGGAAACGACAGACCCGTCAGCCTGACCTCAGTGCCTGGCAAGGTTACGGAGCAGATCCTCCTCAGTGCAATCACAGAGCACCTATGGGATGGACAAGAGATCAGACCGAGCCAGCACGGGTTTAGGAGGGGCAGGTTCTGTCTGACCAACCTGATCTCCTTTTCTGATCAGGTGACCCCCCTGGTGGATGAGGGGAAGGCTGTGGATGTGTCTGCCTGGACTTCAGCAAAGCCTTTGACACTGTCTGCCACAGCATTCTCCTGGAAAAGCTGGCAGCCCATGGCTTGGACAGGGGCACTCTGTGCTGGGTTAGGAACTGGTTGGAGGGT